>NW_020698242.1:5088940-5175119 GCF_002925995.2 Terrapene triunguis
GAAGTGGGTTGTAGCCCACGAAAGCTTATGCTCTAATAAATTTGTTAGTCTCTAAGGTGCCACAAGTACTCCTGTTTTTTTTAAAAGATACAGACTAACACGGCTGCTACTCTGAAACCTATAGGTATCTTTTAGTTCATTCTAGAAGGGTCTACATGGGGCAGTTACAGTGCAACACTTTATTGCGTGCTGAAACTCACACTGCTGGAGTCTGTACTTTGGGACCATGTAGACAAGCCCCTAGCGTTCCTGACCAAAATTCCTGAGACTTGATTGAAAATCTTGGGCAACTGACAGCCTGCACACTGCAGAGTCAGTACGACTGGTTTATGGAAGTCAGAGACAGAAAAGAACTTCTCCGTATCACTCAGCCCATCTGCTGAAAAGTAGAGGATCTATTTCCCCACTAAAGGGCATATCAGCTATTAAATGGTTACTACAGACTGGCAATATTTGTTAAAACTGACATCTGGGAGTCAGGAGACCAAGATAACTTATTTGCTTTGTGACCTTAGGCAAATCACAACCACGCCCTGCCTAAAGTTCCCCATCTAGGAAGTGGGGACAATGATTCTTAATCACCTTTCAAAAGGGCTTTGAGATCCACAGACAAAAGGGGCTATAGAAGTGCAGAGTATTGTTATGCAGTAGAACCTCAGAGTGATGAACACCGCGGGAATGGAGGTTGTTCGTAACTCTGAAATCTTCATAACTCTGAACAAAACGTTACGGTGGTTCTTTCCAAAGTTTACAACTGAACATTGACTTAATACAACTTTGAGAATTTACTATTCAAAAGAAAAATGCTGCTTTTAACCATGTTAATTCAAATGAAACAAGCACAGAAAAAGTTTCTTTACCTTGTCAAATCTTTTTTTAAATTTTCCCTTTATTTTTTTAGTAGTTTACGGTTAACACAGTACTGTACTGTATAGTATTTGCTTTCTTTTTTTTTGTCTGTGCTGCCTGATTGGATACTTCTGGTTCCAAATGACGTATGTGGTTGACCGATCAGTTCATAACTCTGGTATTCATAACACTGAGGTTCGACTGTAATCCTTTATCTATTCTTAGCCAAAAGGCTGAGGAGAAGGGCATTTGTCACCCTATAAAATTGTAATTTGTGTATGGGTATGTCTACACTACAGGATTAATCCGAATTTAGATAATTCAAATTTGGGAAACAGGTTGTATAAATTCGATTGTGCGCGGCCACACTAAGCACCTTAATTCGGTTTTAAACCACATTAATTCGGTGGTGTGCGGCCACACTACCCCATTAACTTAAACACAGTAATTCGGTGGTGTGCGTCCACACTAACCCTAATTCGAATTAACAAAATCGATTTAGGCTCTACTCCGTTCGTCGAGGTGGAGTACAGAAATCGATTTAAAGGGCCCTTTAATTCGAATTAACTGGCTCTGTAGTGTGGACGGGTGAAGGGTTAATTCGGATTAAGGCAGCTAAATCCGAATTAAAGTCCTAGTGTAGACCAGGCCTATGAGAATGTCCAGGAGCATGTACTAAGGTACTATTACATGTATAACACAAGCAAAGCCTCTTCTATCAGTGAAGGGGAAGAGTAAAAGACTCATTAAGTCCATAAGACACCTTACCATGCAGACATAAAACTTACGCTGGAAATGTTTAGATAATACAGGCAGGGGCAGCTCTATGTATTTTGCCGCCCCAAGCACGGCAGTCAGGCAGCTTTCGGCGGCATGCCTGCAGGAGGTCCGCCGGTCCCGCGCCTTCGGCGTACCCACCGCTGAATTGCCGCCGAAACCGTGGGACTGGCGGACCTCCCGCAGGCATGCCGCCAAAGGCAGCCTGACTGCCGCCGTCACGGCGACCGGCAGGCCGCCCCCCGCGGCTTGCTGCCCCAGGCACGCGCTTAGTGCGCTGGTGCCTGGAGCCGCCCCTGAATACAGGGATGGGTGCTAAAGTTTATAGAAATCCCTAATATGGTCAGAGGGAGGAAAGAGAGAGAATCTGTTATTGCGATGCCATTCACTTTGTATTGGTTTTATGATTCAGTACATTTTGTCTGAATGACATATAACGTGTGATATTGTAAGCTGGCCTGCTGTCCCCTGAGATGCTCTTGGACATTAGATGATTTCATCTGCAGTGTTTTTATACAAGCGAGCAAACACTGTAAAAAGGGAACCAAAATCCATGAAATATTGGTGGCAGGGGAGAAATCATTATCAAGAGCTCCATATTTGGGTTGGGATTTTCTTCCCTTATTTGGGGGGTGGGGTTCATTTTAGATAAATTATAGGTCACATTTTAGAATAAAATCTTTTAAATCAGTGTTCAAACATTGTTTTACCTGATTTATATATACAAATCCTGTGCTCTCAAATCCAGCGGTTGAGTGTTGGGAAATCTTCTGCCTTTTAACATTTGTGGTGAATCCTTGATGGGAAAATAAACAATCTGAGCTCAGTTCTTGCTTTTGGTGGGATTTTCATGGGCTTTCCTAGGCTGAGTGTTAAATTGAAAACACTGATCATGATACATCATTACATCCTGCGACTTCTAATACATAGAATTTTTTAAGACAGATTTTTTTTTTAAATCAAACAAGATCAGCTATGGAAATAAAAGAATCTCATAAAATGGCAGGGAACAATTATATATGCTCAATATTTTCAGAACTGGGGTCAGCCTCTTATTAAGATTAGGCCTCCCCAATGGAAGGGGTTTAGGCCTGTGATATACCATTTCAACAAGAGTCTTTCCACTGGGTGTAACTATGCATCACTTTCATTTCTATTATATATTCTATTATCTCTCTCTCTCTCTGTGTATATATATATATATATATATACACACACACACACATCTTCCTACTGTATTTTCCACTCCATGCATCCGATGAAGTGGGTTTTAGCCCACGAAAGCTTATGCTCAAATACATGTGTTAGTCTCTAAGGTGCCACAAGTACTCCTCATTTCTATCACTAATTGTCATCATAATGATTTTACATCCCTATAAAGGACTTTCATCTCAGAGGATCCCAAATACTTAGCAAGCCATACACTGAAGCCAGCGGGGTTACGCACATGAATTAAGTTACTCAGGTGCAGGATCTGATCCACGTACATTCCATAGTGTAAGAGACGTGCCCCATACAGAAGTGACTCTCTCAAATGGCTCATTTAGTAACTCGCCCATTTGAATTTGCTTCAGGCTGAAACTTGGCACACAGAGGATTCTCCATCTGGCAGGAGCAAATGGCATTTGACTTTTTGAAAAAATGTATTTTTTAAAATCATTTGGACTTTTTTCTCTAAGCTGGCAAAACCACGGACCAAACGAAACATTTTTGTTTGTTTGTTTCAGATACTTTTTTGTCTGGTTTAAGGGGGGGGGGGGGGGAAACTTGAACAAAAACAAGCAAAACTTAAAAAAAAAAATCTGAATACATTTTGCAGACAATTGAGAACACATTCACGTCTCATTCTTGAAACGCCTGAGTAAATTCTCTACATTCCTTCCCACATGTACAAATTCTCTTGCACCGAGATGAGCATATACAGCTAAATCCGGTTCCCATCCAATGGCCCAACTACTGGTCCTGCTGGTTCCTATTCCCATCCGGTAACCAAACTACGGGTACAGTCTCTGTGGGTTTCCTAGGTTAGACAGCTATGAAGGCTTCTTCTTATTCAGAGGCGATAACAGCCCTTAGCAGCTGCTGTGTATTGCTGGTTTAGGTATTACATGGTGCCTCCTTTCCAAGGATGGAGTTTGTGATTGCCTGACATGCCGGCTTAGGGCAATTATGTAGGGGGTTGCTCTCAGCATTTGTCCCTAGATGAACAGCTGACATTTAGCTCAGACAGGGAAGTTATTTAAAGGGGCATCACAGCTTGAATAAATCAGCCTGTTGCAGGGACTGTACCAGCAGCTTCTCCAGCCTGGGAGTGAAATCCTGGCCCCAATGAATGGGAGTTTTGCTGCTGACTTTAACAAGGCCAGGATTTTACCGTGGATGTCCAAGGGGCTCTGTAGATACATAACACTGGATAAGACCTTATGTTGGACCTTCCGGTGTTTGAAAGACTACTTTTCACAATGGCTGATTTGAAACTTGGTTGCTAGGCACAGAAACAACCTCACAGAAGCCAAGCACAACAAATTACCACAACACATTTGACTCTGCTCTCAGCTACAGATATATGGGTGTGTACCACAGCATAGCTTGATAATTGCAACTGTGCATGTTTACACAGCAACAAGTTATTTAAGACACATGGGCTCATTCATGTTCCTGAGAGGTTCCATTATTAAGATGTTCGATGGGATGGTGCTTCCCGGTTGTAACAAAGATGCACCAAGTCACTGCATGCTTCACCAGGAATGGAAACCATTCTTGATGCCCACTGGCATAGATCAAAGTAGAGGCACCTATCTGGCAGTAAAGTGGACTTGAAACAGTCAAAAGCAATGAAAAACTGGAAGTAAAGACTTGCATACTATGCCCTTAATGCAGCCAGCTGTAGCTCAGCATTACACAGGACTCCAAACAGCCTGCGTCTTTGTGATGTACATTACCATATGGGATGCAATACACAGGCTCCATAGCGTGAGCTAAAGACAGTGTCAGCATCAGCTCACTGAATTCACTTGCTATTGTCATATCCTTGCTTTTATTTACACATAGCTTCCTGTAGGGCTGAACAAACTTGCTTTGCCTCATTTCATATCCACCCCAACCCCCGGACTGTGGAAGAAAGGAGAAGAAGCTGGATCGAGAGAAAAATACACAAACCGGGGTGAATAATGGAGCAGAGAGTGGGTAGAATGAAAAACAAATACAGACACAAAAAATAAGCACAGTACCAAGCCTATTCTGCTCTTATACTGGCATGAGACCACTTCTTTCATTTCCGTTAATGGGATCACTTCTGATTTATACCGGTGTAAGAACAGAAATCAGTCGGATCATATATATATTTATATCCCCAGACAAAAGCTACATTAAGATGGAGTTAAGGTTGAGGGTCTGTATTAATAATTTAAAATGAAAGATTACAGGGATGTGGCACTTATCCCAAAACCAAAGAAATTCAGAGTTAAGGTTAAACCTAAAAGAAATCCAAACATGTTAAGGTTTTGAAAGGCAGTTAGGGCACCCAAACCTTAACTCCACACAGTAGTGACACCATGCAAAAGCCATAAAGGATTACTATTCAGGCATTTTATCGTTTGTGGTCCCAGATTAGATTTAACTGATTTTTAAAGACACATTTGATTTTTTTTCTTTTCCCCTCCCCCATGGTGTTGCTACAGGGCAGAGTTAAGGTTATGGTGCCTCCATTATATTGTATATCTACAGCACCCACTTATGCCAGTTCAGCTTGTGGTGGGTTCTTCTACATCTAATAGCTAATACAGGGACTGCAAAAATGTGTTTCCTTTTAAAATGTATTACCATTGGAAAAAATATTCTTTTAAATTACAGGGCACGTTCCTGAACTCAAAATAGTATTGTGCATCTAAAAATAAAAAAAAAAATTGTCAAGGTTTTATGATCCTTTCAATCTAGGAGGTTCACCATCTGTAGGTTCTTGTATTTCATTTTCTAAGGACAGTTAAGTGGGAAGATAGATAGAAAAGGTGAAGATGAGACAGACTCGATGTATTTATGTCACTTTGTATGAGTACAAGTAATTGGAGAGACCATTGTATTTCTCAAAGAAATTTTGTATCTGCTGGAATGTGTTTTAATTTGAACTAGAAGTATGGACATGGCTATTTGAAACTTAGTGACCTGGTCTTTCAGGAATACTCAGTACACTAGCTGGGTACCAGCTGCCAAGTGATGCTATCAGTTGATTAAAACACAGCCTGCCAGCTTCCTGCTTGATAAGACTAAGTACTATCTGATTGGGAATTCTCAAGTCCATTACGGAATGACTAGTCCATCACTTAAATCACTGCACACCATTTTCCCATGCATCATCTAGTTTACTTTGCTAATACCCACACAGCAGCTAAATACTGATAAAGAGTCCTACAACTGTCAGCCAGCACCATATTCTCTTGTATGCAGGTTATCCTCATCCTGGGGGTGGGAAACCCCACGAGTTTCAACTCAAAAGAGTTCCCTGATAAATTTCATTCAGGGGGTCATTTCTTCCCCTCTCCCCTGTAGAAGATGATGGGGGTTCACCCTTTAATTTGCAAATTGCCTAAGAACTGCTGGAAGCAAGAGTCAATGCTCGCACAGACCCCTTGTCTGCATTGCTCCCAGGCTCCATTGGATACAATAGAGCATTCCTATATAAGACACGCCGCCAGAGGTTTCTCAGATTGTAGTTGCCACTTTGGGGACGGAGTGGATCCCAAACCACAGAGGGGAAAGCTGCACAAGCTACTGCCGACTCTGGGCCAGACCCTTGCTACTGCTCTGTTGCATGCCCTGACAGTGCAATGGGGCTGGAGAGTAGGCATAAAAAGACAGCTGGAGATTCCTCAGGTAGAACTGGCATGCAATGGGCTTCTCGGGGGCAGGAAGTGACCCTGGCTGCTTTGGGGATTGAAATAAATACATAAATAAAATATATCTATAGCTAGATCTGTATACGTTTTAGAAAAGAATCAGCATACACACACACACACACACACACAGATTCTTTTCTTGAGTGTATACAGACAAATCATGAGTTGCTACGTGCCCAGATCCAGAGCAGCATGTGACCTGGTTTGTTGATCATCCACATATGCTTTGAAGAACCTATCAATGACTAGCAGTGGGCTTCTGCTTAGCAAAATAATAATAATGAAGAACACCAAGACACCAGAAGAATAAGTCCCCAGGAACAGAACTTCAGCGAATTCACGCTTTAACCGAAACTTCATTTAATGGAATAACGAGTACAAAGGGTTCCAGATAAAGTGAACAAATGTGATGAAATTTGGAGACCATTTATTGATCACCTCAGCAGCAGATTATAATGAAACGGAGAGGTCAAAAGAGAGAATAAACCCTCATCATAGGAATCCTCAGATGATGCTTTGATAGCAAGCATCGGCCCACAGCTCAAACTATTCAAAATCCTCAGCTGTTATAAATCAGCGTGGCTCCATTTCTGGCCCAAACAATTTTTATTTAGTTACAGACCAAAGAATAAGAAAAATACATAAGCAGAAGAGAAATATGTATTATTCACACAATTCAAGGACTTAAGCCATAATAGGAAAGTCTATAAACCTAGTCCGCTCTCACTTAGACTGCTGCAACTCAGGAGTAGCTCCACTGGAGTTGCACAGTTTGAAGTGATGCATATAATACACCAGTTTCACAGGGGTTACTATTAATTTTGCACCAGGGATATATGAGATGAGAATCAGGCCTCTTTATGGCTCATGCTTTAGGTATGTGCTTTTGAAGCTAAAGGGGTAATTTTCAAGCTAGCCAAGCAATGGAAATCAAGCTATTTACACAAAGTAATTTTAAAATAAAATAAAATAAAATAAAATAAAATACACCATTGGGATAATTATCAGGTTGAAGATATGATTGCAAAGCCAATAGTAACGGTACCAAAGATTTAGAGGTCCACAAGCTCAGAAGAATAGCATGAAATGTAGGTTCACTATAGTCTATTGTACCCAAACACCACCATTTATATTGTACCCTCTATGCTTCCACAAATTTCATCAATGAGATCTGTATTTACAGAACAACAATTGTATACAATATGCCCATCCAACTGTGACTAAACTATATCTATATGAAGGAGCAACTCTGATTGATAAGAAGATGATTTAGGGACCTATTGTTTCCAAGATACTTCTACATAACCTTAGTTAGTGCCAGTATTCTATTCTCTTTTTTGCTCTATCATTAAGTAGAGAATGCTTTCTAAAATACATACTTAGTACCAAGTTCTGCTCCCATTCAGTTCAATGGCAAATCTTCTATAGACTTCAACAGGACCAGGATTACAGTGCATCACTGTAATCCTTTTTACACTAGCGGTACATGCTTAATGGCTATAAAGTACAGTAGGTTCTTACCATACATGATCCAAATTTGCTGCCAATATTATTCCTGGCTTGCAGTCACTGCATACTCATCTAGTAATAAGCTTGCATGGTCTTATTTGACTGAGATTCTGCATCCAAGCATCTTTCACTCCCAGTAGGTCTGTATGACCCGTCAGCTCTAGGTTTCATTTAATCCCTAATATCAGACTTTGATCATGTGGTTGCTCACTATGTTTCACTTTATGCCCTCGTCAATATGGAATCACAGGACTTGAGACACCTTAGTTTATTAATTTTAGGAGTATGGTAAATATTTTTGTTCAATTTTAGCATATGGATGAGTTGTGTTGACCTTTATAGGTCTGCACTTTAAATAACATTTAAATAGCGCTGCAGCAGAGAATACAGTGGTACACTGCTTACTTATGGAAACTACAAGGAAATGAGACAGCTTTTTGGTTCACTCAAAGAGAAGGAGATTTACACATAAAAGGGTGAATTATTTTGATTTGCAGTTTTCAAGCCATTAAGCATTCTCCAGCGTAAACTCTCCCCCTTCTCTGGTTTCTGGTAGTTTATGATAGGCTCCATGGCCCGGATTTTCAGAAGTGTCTAGTGATTTTGAATGCTTCCATTTTTGAGTACCTAACTTGAGATGCCTGATAGGGGCCACATATCCAGAAAGTGCTGAACACCCACACTCTGAAAATCAGACCTTTTTAAGGGGTCTCAACCTGGGCGTGCCAAAAGTGAAGCACTGAAATTACCAGTCACTTCTGCAAATCTTGGCCACTAAGTATCACTAAGTACAACAAAGGATTAACTTTCTCACCTGCTTCATATTTCAAACTCAATGAGACAAAAGTCTCCTATTTAGGTGCTGGCTTCAAGAGGCAGGAGGAGTGATTTTGGCCCTGAAATGCCGAGAGCTAAAACTGAGATACATGTTAGTTGAAGAAAAGTTATCATGTTGTTATCTGTGTCATTTATTGTTCTGCTTGGATGTCTTCCATGTTCCTTGAGGACCAATGCCCCACTCCTGAGACCTCAGGCTGTAGCCACTGACTGTCTGGCAGAAGAAGGGCGGATGTGGCTCTCTTGAAAGTCAATCAATGTTGCTTCTTTGACCAGCCTGTAAAATCACCCTTCTACTGCCAGCTAGGACTCAGAGAGACTCGCAGTGGCTGATAGGGGATCTCTACACTAGTTTCCAGTCCGGGAACCCTGGGACAAGAAGCCAAGGTCAACTCTATTAGAGACCTTGTAGTTGCCACTCTGGACTCCTTCCTAATACTAATCTTTCTTTGGGCCTTGTCCTCAGTCCCCTCCTGGGCTCTTTGTAATGACGAGCATATCCCAGGGGGGCTTCTCCACAGAGAGCCAGTTCATGGCCTTGTGTCAGGGTCAGCCACAAAAGCTTGCTCCAATCCTGTGTCTTCCAGGTATCTTCCCTCCCTGGGCTTCCCTCTTTCCCTGCAGGCCTTCCTGTTCCCCACAGGTCTTTCCACTCTCTACTGCCCTATTCCTCAAAGAGTGACTACAGTGTTCTTCCCTCTCTCCCAGCAGCCCCTCAAACTTCAGTTCCCAAGACCCCTTAGGCTTTACTTTCAAAGCCTCTTGGGATTTATTGCCTTCTGCTTCCCCCTGCCTCAGGAGGACCCATCTCTGGCCTCCCAGGCTTCCTCCTGGCACAGGACCCTCTGGTTCTAAATTCAGGCTTCTCTCAGCCTTTAGCCCAAGTCAGGAAACTCCCAGCTACATTTCCCCAGGTCTCCTCCCTGGCCTTTCTTTTTTTATGAAGATCCAGCTCCTCCCTAACTGGCTTTAATCACCAATTATGCCTAATACCACTTCATGTGCCACTCAGTATCTTAACTGGGCTCAGGCTCCTGCTAACCCTTTCACTGCTTGTGTGGAATATACACCCTATTGCACATTACAAAATGGAAACTTAATCCAGTTTTGTTAAATGTTCACAAAGATTCCAGAAGCTTGTGAATGAAGCTAGGTCATGCTTTAAGCAACTTGGGGTGAGTTGTGTGTTTTCACATCAGAATCACATGTGGTATTTAATGGGTTAGATGGAATGTCTGTGAATGATCATTAATCAGCACCCTATTGAATTTTAAAGAACTGCTGACTCTGAGGGCAGATGTGAGGAAAGCTTGATTCTCATGATTTGTTCTATATAAAGCAAGAAGCTATCAGTGTGAAATTGCAACCTGGTCCAAAGTCCACTGAAGTCAAGAGGAGTCTTTCCATTGATTTCAATGGGATTTTGGATCAGGTCCAAAATGCACGGCTGTCACACTGCAGAAAACCCCCACTAATGCTGTGCTCATTGCAGTATATACACATGGTCTTTAAAGCCTCTGCTAGAGAGTCAAGCTCATCAGAGATTTGAATACAACATAATATGTTCCACATCAGTTTTGACAATGCTCAATAAACACCACTTTACCAAAAATCAGCAAAGGTGAATGCTCTCTGTTAGTACATCAGACTGACTAATGAACAATTTGTCTGCTTAAATCTAATAAACCAAGCACTGAAAAAAATCTCATCCTAACAGACTGGCACATAAGCTGAAAGGTGGAGCTAGCTAAAGAGATATGGAAAAGGTGAATAAGAATCTCATAATATTTTTTAAAATGGAGGACTGGAGACTTGTTTTACAAAAAATGATCTGTTTAGGGCAAGGATAAGCAGCTTCTCTGCGAAAGAAAGAAAGAAAGAAAGAAAACCCTGTGGTTCTGTTTCCTAATATGCCATGTTGACAAAGAATGAAAGCATACCCACAACTTCTTTAACCCCTCTTCTTGGCAATAATATCTACCCACTAATTAAAATCATTTCAAAACATGTCTGAAGTATTATTTCCTCAGGCAGTTTTATTATGTAAATCGTTGTGTACACTTAGAAGTTATTTTAAAGATAAGATGGGGGGAATTTTTTTTTCTTCCCTGAGTCAAGATACAAGAGCACATCTGAGGGAAATTTCTGAGAAAAGCTAACAGTCCTCTGGAGCTAGTGCTGGAGTAGTGCCCTAAACAAACTCAAGGAACAGTGTAATGAGGCAGTGATTTATTAAGCACTAGGCATCTCTCACAGCAGTGTAGTATGTTGTAAGAAACAGCAAAAAGAAGAGTCAATAATCATGCTACCTCCTTCTCCAGTGTTTCTGGCTATTACTAGCTATGGGGTCTTACAGCATGACACTGTAACGTGCCTATAGCCATGTCCCAAGCTGACAGACTGGCAAATGATCTTTGGGCAGCTACATTAAATCTCCTACTTAAAGTCCCCATCCTGCCTAAACTGGGAGAATCCCTCAAAAATAAATAGGCATTATGAACTTTTGCCTAAATACACATTTGAATTTATGATGGCTGTGTTATTGCACCATTTGTATTTGTTTTCTGTGAATAGGCTAACAAATGAGTTTACTGACAGGAGTGGTCATGGAAACAGTGGGTAAAATCTTGGCTCCACTGAAGTCAATGGTAAAATTCCCATTGATTTTAATAGGGGCAAGATTTCACCATTGAATTTTAAGTGAATGTTAGAGACTAATCATGGAAAGCGGATTCTATATTCTATACACATGTTCATGAGTATTTGCAAGGGAAACTTCATCCTAAGAGTTACACTCACCTAATCAAGGAACAGAAACATACCATGTGACCTCTATGTGACCATGTGACCATACCATGTGGTCCTGATTTGAGCCAGGGGTTGGACTGGATGACCTCCTGAGGTCCCTTCCAACCCTGATATTCTATGATTCTATGTCCAATCAAAGTAAATCAACACAGCTCCAGTTCTCAATATTGAATATTTGCAACAAACTACTTGTGTTCTGATAGCTGTTTAATTTTTATTTTTTGTTCTGGTAATCTATGCCAACAGCGGTGCCTAGAGCATTGGGTAGGTGCCACTTTTTTAACTGTTATATAAATATTTAACTAAGTAAACCTACAGACCTAGAATTATCATAAGACTTATTTGGTGAATAATTTTGAATAACAAATACATTCAAGAAAATCACCTTTGGACTAACTGAGCACACATGCAAAAAAAAAAAAAAAAAAGCCCAATGCTAAATTGCTATGAATTACTCAGCTCTACCTGTGGCAATGAAAAATAGCAAGAATGTTAGGGTACTTCTTTGTGTATTAAGCCTTTAATTGATAGAGAATGGATATTAACAAAACAGGATCTTCATCAGTATTCAATTCACCAGCTGCCTGACTATTTAAACTAAAATTACCAGCTAGCTCAAAACTCTTACTAGTAAATCATGCAATCTAAGCCATTCTGATATTGATCGTTAACACTAATTGCCCAGCTGCCATTTCTGAAATCCCTTACATCTCCTCCCCTTCTCTCCCCCCACACCTGGTAAAAAATCCCCTAGCTTTTTTTTAACTTTGCCAAAATGGAAGAAAATGGCCAGTTCCTACTGCATCTTTACCTTCTTCCAACCAAAAATGAAGATTTTTTTTTCAGTTTCCCTTAACGATGAAGTCTCTCAGTACGCTGCATGAGTCAAAGTCTGTATATATTAACATAACAAACAAGGGAAGTAGAATACTTATATTAGTAAGGCAAAAAAATCTGGAGTGAGAGGATAAAATCCCAGGTCTACTGAACTCAATGAGAGTTTTGCCATTCACTTCAGTGGAGCCGGGATTTCACCTGTACTTTCAGAAACGATCACAAAGGTATGCCCTACAGATTACAATGCAGATAGATACTGAGAATAGATTTCAAAGGCTACCCAAATTCTATTACAGCACTAGGGCCTAATCCAGGGGTCGGCAACGTTTGGCAGGCGGCTCGCCAGAGTAAGCACCCTAGCGGGCTGGGCCAGTTTATTTACCTGCTGACGCGGCAGGTTCGGCTGATCGCGGCCCCCACTGGCCGCGGTTCGCCGTCCCGGGCCAATGGGGGCGGCGGGAAGCGGCGCGGGCGAGGGATGTGCTGGCCGCGTGCCAAACGTTGCCGACCCCTGGCCTAATCAGACAAGGTACCTAAGCATGCATGTAACTTTAAGCACACAAGCTGTCCCACTGACTACATATGGGCTTGAGTACCTTGCTGAATCAGGGCCTTATTTTATATATGGCAATTTCTAGATTTGTTGGCACGGCTGCTTCTTGGGCTTTCCTGAATTTTAGCAATGAAACAGTTTCTTGCAATGTGTTTTTATAACATACCCATAAATGTTGCCTTTTTCTAAATATCATTGAATGTCACATGGGATTCTATTGGCTGAATATTTTTTCATAAACAAGATTTTTATTTTAAAATGTAGATGAGGACATTCGGAGATGGAGGATAGAAATAATGGGCTCGATTCTCAGTGGTGAAGCGGTCACTTTGCACCTTACCGCCAGTGGAATCTGCCCAAAGGGCTGACTTAACCTGCCCTGGAAGGATCACGGGAGAGTAGGAAAATCCTCTTGCAGAGTAGAGCTGGTGTAGAGGCTCCTGTGTCACCCCCATTCTCTTCTGCCAGAAGGGCAGTGGAACGAGGGTGTGGCTGGAGAAAAGAAGTTGTGCTCTGGATACCGCTTGGGACCATAGCAACTGGTGTAAACTGCAGATGGCGTCAGGCTGCTCTAACAGATGCTGAGTGACTGACACTGCACACCTCAGGCCCAGATTCAAGGGAGTAGCAAAGCAAATGTCACAAAAATTCAGCCAGAACTCAGGATTGGGCCTAAATTTGATCACACAAATAAACAGATCTACTGCAAATGAAGTGGGCATTACTGACAGCTTCATAAAGCAATACATAATGTTGCCAGATATGATTATGTACAGGCATTGAGTATCTATAATTCAGCTATAGCCTTCTATTCTTTTCTACACAAACTTTAAGCAGATTTAAAAACCCTTCACTTGTTTTATCCTGCATGTTATGACATAATCAAAGGATCCTGCAAGTTAGCTGGAGGCCAGAAAAAACATTGATAGATATAACTCATAGTCCTAGTGGAAGCAGGAACTATAAATTTTATGGTAACAATGTATATGGTAAAATAAAAGCTGCTGTACAATAAAAATAAAAATAAAAATCTCAAAAACACCACTGTCAATCCCTCTCAAATCATTTTACCCTTTCAGTATTGCCTTACCCATTAACTAATCTCAGTCACTGGAGCTGAACAAATAATTTGCAACAAATAATTTATCTTATGAATTCAGCCTCTTCTTCTGCTCTCAAAACACATTGGAGCAGATGACAATTTCCTAAATTTGATTAATCCTCTCCCCTCCCCAATTCTATGGATTGAGAGAAAACAATTCTCTTGCATTCCTTATTTGAGCTGTATTGGAAGTGGTAATTGGTCAGATGAGTCATGTGGTATAGTTTTTGTTCCCTGATTGGATGAGTGAAAAAACACAGGCTAATTTGTAATTCACTTTCCATTAAATATCATGTCAGTAAAATCCCAGCCTATGAATGTTTGCAGGAAGCAAACACAAAAAGTGCAGTAGAATAGTTAAGCCAATTCATTTCAAAATTCTAGTAAATATTTGTGGATAATGTTTTGCAACATTCGTACAACTCTCATTGGTGATTGTGAAAAACAGCTTAGACACAGACACACATTTCAGATAAATTCGTACCATATTGACTGCCAAAGAAATTGACATATGCAAAGTAAAACTGATGCATAGAATAGATATAGTACAAGCAGAAACTCCAAAGCAAATTCCCAATGTATCTCAACAATTCCTTGTGGCAGAAGAGCGACCCTGGCGTTGTCTAAAGTGGGCTTTTACCCAAGTTAGAAAACTATGTTTAAACTAAAGTGAAAGACAGAAACTGCTTTAGCTGGAACTAAAATGATTTAGCTGGTAAGTGTGTTTTTCTAACAAAATTTTACATTGTTTGACCACATCTGCACTGCCTTCTCCGTTTTAACTGAAAACAGGATTAAACTATTTTGAATCTAATTGGGTAAAAGCCTTATTTAGATTGGATCTCAGTCTACATTTAATTCTTTGTCCTTGTGTTGACGTCGGTACAAGTGCCAACTGTGATGGAGATTTTTGTGACGTGAGAATGTCTTTATTTGGAAATGGACTGAGATCACTAGTAATTTTCACCCAGGTCCCCAGATTGATAACAGTGCCATGTTCGTGTTCCACTTCTTTGTCCAACCATTTTAATAGTTAGGAATGTTACCCCATGGTATTAAAAATATTTGCAATAAACAACACAGTGACATAAACCCTGTCTAGCACGGCATCTGAACTTCTTTGCATCTTTAAATGGCTTAGCTGTAATTACAGAAATACAGTAAATGTTTGATTTTGTGACTATGAAAACATTCACACATTATTTGTGATTTATGCCCCATAACCATGCTGGATTTTCAAGTAGAAAGGGTGCCTAGAAATTACTGAAAAAGGTCATCTCTTCCTTTCTATCTGCAGCCAATGTAATACAAAACTTTCTATCTTAGAAAGACTCAAACTCTGATTTGGAATTTCCTGTTGAATGGCTTTTCGGTATATAAATCTCATGAAGACACACTGATCCTTTAAACTTCAGCATTGATGCTGAAATTATGCTGCATGTCAAAATTACATCAAACAACTGCACTTATTTCCACCAGAAAAATTTGATTATTTCACTCTCGTTTGCATTACATTTTTTCCCCCATCATAATGCTGACTTTGAAATTCCCTTTAGGTCTGGACACCCAGGAGTGTACTTTTTTAAGTAAGTAGAAAAGAAAGCTTTCATTATATTTGATAACTTTTTTTCCTCCTTGATTTGAATGCTATAATTGAACTGGAGAGATATTACGAACTTCGTGTTTTGCCAATCTCCATGAAGGACACCTCTTAATTTCTCTGTCTTTTCAGTGAACCTTTTGATTTGATAAAAGTGGCTTTAAGGTATCTTTCCAAAGAGGACAACTGAGCAGATTCATTTTAGCAATCTCTCCTTAAAGGATACCATTTTCTTAATATTTCCAAATACAGGGCATTATCCTGAACCAACTGAAGTTAATAGGATTTTCTCAGTTGATTTCATTGGAATGAGGATTGGGTACAGAATCTCTCTCTCCTGCAATCATGTGTATATTTCAGAATATTAATTGGTTTCTACATTTTCCCACCTAAAGAAAAAACATTTTGGAATAAGACAGCTTAAAGTGTGACTAAATGTAGAGTACTAAAAATAAGTTAAGTGTCTTCCAGAAACATATTAGGTTGTATTCAGGTCCCTAATAAATTTTGCTTTCCCGCTTGTTGCTTAGTTTTATACAGTCACTGATTCTGCTATCTTTAATTTTTCCCACTACTGGCCATAAGTAGAACTCACTTGGGAAACCCTGGATAGATAGTTCATCTGTTTTCTATGAAGTTGTCTAATTCATCCAAACTCACTCTTATTACCAGTGGAGAATTTAAAGGTGGGATTTGGTGGCATAAAATTCTGCTAATTTAAGATATTGTTAATACTAGTAATAAATTACCACATTATTAATACAAACAGTATGTTTAATATATTATGATCTCTTTGGAGAAGACAAGGAGCCTAATGTCAATCAGCACCAACATGAAGGAAGGGCTGTATCATATAGGGCCAGATCCTGACCTCTTTACTCATGTGGAGTAGCAAAACCATTGGGTGCAATTCTGGCCCCGCTGAAATCAAAGGGGACATAAATTTACCCATTGACTTCAGTGGGATTTCTGATGGAGTGGGGTTTTACTCCACATGAGTAAGGATGTAAGAATTTGACCCATAGATGGTAAGTGTGGAACTCCTACGCACCAGGCCATTATCTCTGTGTTGTTCTCCTTATCATGAATGCACTACGGCAGATTATGCTGGTGCTTTGTACCCTCTTTCCTGAAAAACAGGAAGGCAATCTCTCAATCATTTCTGTAATAAATAAATAACACAATCTATGGCCCCAATCCTGCAAAATGCTTCATTTCACTCACTGAATAACACCACTGAAGTCAACAGAACTATGCGTGGGGTGAAATGGCAAAACTCCCACTGACTTTCATGAGACAAGGATTCCACCCTCAGTGCATAAAGTTAAGCGTGTGTGTAACCCATTGCAGTGCGAAGGCCTATTTATGTACTCACTCACTCTGTGTTAGGTGCTTACATGGCCCCTATGACCATAGCCTCTGCATGCCCCACCATCACACACATCTATCAGTCATGAGGTTGGGAAGTACTCGGATTCCCATTTTATGCATGGGGAGTAAGGCTGAGACACACCCAATGACTTGTTGAAGGTCACACAGGAAGCCTATGTTCGAGAACAGAACTGAACCCAGGCCTCTAGAATCCAGGCTAATACCCTTACGATTAGGTCATCCTTCCTCCCAATCCATTTTCCTCCTTCTCCAGCTCTTCCTCTCCCAGTCTCCTGGCCATTGTGAAGTGAAAGGAAGCAGTTAAAAGCACTGTGTTTGGCCTTCAGCCACAGTTCGGTTTCCCTCTTCCCTCCTCCCCCGCCTTATCTTGGGTCCTCACAAATAAAATAAAGCATTACACAGTAATTTTCTTTGTACTCAGCAAACCTCTCCTCCTCTGTCTCATTCTCCCTGAGACACCCTGTAATAGTCCGGTGCGGGAGCTGGGCCCTCTCAGGGGCCGTCGGGAGCCAGGCCGATTCACTAGGCGGCCCCAAATCGGTCCTCGGGATCCGAAAGTCTTGGGGCTCCGCCCCTCAGGCAGGGGCTAAACAAAAGCACAAGGTTAAACGGGCCCCAAACGCTAGCTCAGTGTGGGGCCACACACAAGGGTCCGAGGGGCTCAGAGCCTCCCTGCAGGCTGAGCCAATACGGCGTCTAGCTAAGCCCCGGCCCTCAGTCAGGGCGGGGCACCTAACACGTAGGGTTACGGGGTTTTGGGCGCCAGTCCTTGCCTCAGGGTTGGGCAAGAACACAATCTCAGGGCTCAGTCCTTCCCTCAGGAGCTGAGCCGTTGTAAGGCAATCAGGGGGACGCCCAGGCCCTTGGGGGGCGGGAACAGGTGCCGGTGGCTCCGCCCACTTCCGGGGGGTGGGAACAGGTGGCGGTGGCTCCGCCCACTTGGGTGCCTGTTCTGGCTCCTCCCTCTCAGGGGCCGTCGGGAGCCAGGCCGATTCACTACACGGCCCCTTTGTATTCTGGACTCACTTCTCCTCACTGGGTTCACACCTAAGTGTGTAGTAAATCACCCAATCTGAACACACCTGCAAGCTTCAGCAGCTCCCCTCCATAAAGAGGTATTTGCATTTCCTGATGGTAAAGGGACCCAACTTTCTATGCCAGTGTTTCCCAAACACTGGGTCCTGATCCACCCGTGGGTTGCAAGAAGGATCTAGATGGGTTGCCACCATCTCAAGTCTGCCCCAGACCCTGCAGTACCTGTCACTGTCTGCCATCACTCCCTGAGGCGGCCCAGGTACTCCGCAGAAGTACTCTCTCTCAGGGGATCTCAGGGGATCCCAGAGAGATAGGCGCCAACTGGGGCTGCAGGAGTGGGGCAGACCTAGGAAAGTGAGAGCAAAGGGACTGGGGGAAGCTGAGAGGTGGTCTTGGAGACAGGACTGGGGAGGGCGGGAGCAGGAAGCTAGAGGACCCTCTACTTTAAATGGCGCTCCGCAGCCCAGTAGGACAGCTCCTAGCAATCAACGTCTCTTCTTGAAACACTGTGGAGAGAACCATCTATAGATTTGTAAGGTAGTTCGCAAAGAAAGACAAAATGCACTTTTCGCCTTATTAAAATGTTTGGGAATCACTGCCCTGTGGTGTGCTGCTAGTTGGTTGGGGTTGTTGTTTTTCTGTCTTTCTTTTGTTTTTTTCCTCCTTCCCTGGATTATTCGTCATCACAAGTAATTTCATTCCTGTGATGCAGAAGGAGATCCTGCCAGGAAAAAAAATCAGTTCGTTCACAAGCTTCCAGAGGTTTACTTAACAGAGTTTGCCAGCATCTCTGACAAACAGCTCACTGCAGTTTTATACAATGGATTAAATTTTTCCTTCACATTTGCAAGCACGTACTGTAGTTACATACGGTAACACAGCCCTTTCAGATGTGAGTAGCGCAGACACAAAATTGCTCACCCCTTTAATCTCTACACAGGAGTATTCCAACCACGCAGAGACTTTTTCAGTAAATGGTTCTGGTCAGATGGGAGATTTAGATGATATGTGTGTAGTGTGCCTTTTCTTCTCTGAGTCTGATCCATATCAGAAATATGACACAAGGAAGGATTGGGATTTCATGGCAGTGTGAGAAAAAGTCTCTGTTTATTCTGAGTGTGCAGTCTAGAATGGCTAAACATGGAACTGATCCCTCTGTGGTCTTGTTAAACTGGGAGAAAGTGCCATTCTGGAAAACAGGTTAACTAACACGTTTTAATGAACACGATGTTAAACATATTTTGCTCTTTGCATGACAAAGCCACATTTAACAGTGTGTTAGCTGGTTAGGTCAAACATGTTTTTAAACCTGACTATCCTTGTCGACACTAAAAACATAAGCACGGTTAACGTCATGTTTTCTAACATGAGACAGACAAGGGTGGTGACATGATATAGTGAGATAATGGGAAGTTCCTTTGACAAACACAATTTGTCCATTAAAAAGGCATATATCCCGGTAATGATAATTTGTTTACACTGACCAGCACACAGTATCACAGCATGAATGCAGAGTACAATGTATATATATATATTTATGTACAACATAACATTTGAGTAGTCCATCTGAATTTTCCATAATGTTTATAAAACTTCCAAAGACATTACAGCTGTTTCCCTTAATACAAACATCTCTTTAACAGCACTTCAGAAATCAGAGTTCAAAGTAATACTGAAAAAAAAAAACCCAAGCATCTCTGCACTTTGTACTATAATAAACACAGAGATTTGATCCTTTTTGAGTAGCTATAAGGAATATTATTTTTCCTGAATAGTTATTACAGGTGCAGGGAAACCAGCTACAGACTTGACTTTCTAAGTTTCCATCCCATCTGTATAGAAGTGCTGATGAAAAACACTGGAAACCATTCTCTTTGCAAACTGTTCTGCAGCTACAGCTTATATTTTCAAGGGGGAGGAAGGCTCTTTTAGCTAAGGATAGTTGTATTTGCCTAAGAGTTCATCTGCAATTTTTTATGCCTCACTTGAAGTAATGACATAATAATTTCCATGGAAACTGATTGTGACATCACAAATAGGGTGACCAGACAGCAAGTGTGAAAATCGGGGTGGGGGGGGTAATAGGATCCTATATAAGAAAAAGACCCAAAAATCAGGACTGTCCGTATAAAATCGAGACATCTGGTCACCCCAAGTGTGGTGTGACTTCCGTTGGAGGAATAAATAGCAAAGGCAGGGGAACTAAAAACAAAAGGTCTTTCTACCATGAATATGTACCCAATAGCAAAATCTGGGTCAGAAAAAGGCTTCCAATATATGAAAAACAAAATAATAGGCATGATTACTTCTAAATACAGCAGACAATTGTTCAGAGTTTTACGTATCCCATCAATGGCTCTTTAAACTGCATTGCAGGGAGGCCTGATTAGTAAAATGTTGTGCTCACATGTAACTGAGTGGATGCAATTAACTACAGGTGCAAGGAATGCACTTACATTTCCAAATGCCTGCCTGTGGATGTACATAGACATAACTGCCCTAGGCTGCACCCATAGTTTATTTTAACTGCAAAATTACAGGGTACAAAACAGGCTTCAGGGACCCAGTGTGATTCTCAGCTACAGCATGGTAAATCAGAGTTACTCCACAGAAATCAGTGGGGGCTACTCCAGATTTAAAATGATGTCAGCAAGAAGCTGAAACGTATACCTCTGTAAGTAAGGATGTTAATGTTTACATTGGATTTGTTTGCTGGGTTGTAACACAGAAAAGATCTTTTTTTAAAAAAGAACATTATGAAGAATAAAAGACTAGACATGCACTTCAAAGAAAGCTTGTCACTACCAGCCGACCCAGGCCCAAAGGGCTCTCTCTAACTCCAAGCACTCTGCTCTTGACAGATGTGACAGTAATCTCTGAACTTGTGATACCTGTCCCAAGGGGCCTCACGCTAGGCTGAAGGGCCCATTATTTATGGCTGATGCGATGGAATCTGATGCGATGCCCCAGCACACATTTGAAATGTGAAAGGGAGAAGAAAGGTTTAGGTTCAAGTTTGAAACAGATCTGAAATGGTCGTTCAGTGCAAATTGTAATCGGGGGAGGGTGGCGGGGACCAAGACGAAGCATTTATTTCAGCTCCCATCCTTCCACCATCCCTTGTGATAATGGGTCAAAATGTTCCCTTCCAAGACCTGTCTGCAGAGGAAACCATGCCTTCCCCCATCCCATGCAGAAGGAGAACACTCCTGCTGACCTTGTGAAGGGTCCTCGATGGCACCAGGGCTTGCAAGGAGGGGATGGGCTAGGACCAGGAAGAGTAAGACTAAGGGAAGGGTAAACTACGGGCATTGTCCCTACACCAATCCCATGGGGAATCTTTTTAAACGGTAACAGAACCTGAGACATTATTAACTTCTGGGTGGAGCTACTCCACAAGGTGCAATGCACTTTGTCAGGGGCATTCCAGAGGTGGCTTGGCTTCAATATCTGGTAGTTCAGAGGCAGAGGCTCTGGCGCCACTGAAAATGCACTTGGACTCCACACGACAGGTCTCTAGTAGATTTTGGGGGATCTTAGACTTCTGGATCCTGAACCCACAGTTCTTCCAACCAGAGGGAAGAGGAGTGAATCCCAACCCTCCTGATGGAAGGACCTGGTGAAAACACTTTAAGGTCAACCTTGATGAGTTTTCCCTCCTCCCTGAACTCTACAACTGTTTTTTCTCATGGCAAGTAGCAAGCTGACCCATTAGCAGATGTGAAGAAAAGCCTGTTTGTAGGTTACTGGCTTCCTTGAGCTGAAGCTGCCCAAATTCTTTCATGATTTTTGTATAGCACCTTATGTGCTGGGTGTGGGGGAGGGAAAGCTATTGAGTGTTGAATTACAGAGAAAGAAATCTTATAAATTCCTTTCTATTTATATTCTCAAACCACTACACATAAATCCCGTAACCTCAGCTGCACTGCTTATGGTTTGGAGGGCCAAGAAGGAGGCGGAGCCACCGTGGCTTGTGCTGTAACTCTTTCAAGAACTTTGAAAACATTCCCAAAAAGCAAAAGGCAAGAAAACTACCACCGCTAAGCAGGGAGGGATTTAATCCCTGCAGCAACCAAGCACCTTGTTAGCAAGCAGAATCCCCTAAATTTGTTTTGCTATTGGGAATAACTCTCAGATCACTTGGGAGAAGATGCACTGGGCTGCCTTGGTTTAATAAACTGAGGCTGAGTGGGATCAGACAGATAAAAACTGGAGACGATCGTAGACATTTGAGAGAAAGGATGTTTTGCGTCTAAAACACTAGATTGGGACTCCGGAGCTTGGGGTTCAGTTCACAGCTCTACCACAGACTTCCTGTGGGACCTGGGATAAGTCACTAGAGGCCTCATTTAGGGAATGATCCAAAGCCCTTTGAAGTTAACAGAAAGACTCCTTTTGGAGCCATCCATTAATGTCTGTGCTTCAGTTCCCCACCTGCACAATAGGTATAAAAATACTTCCTTTTTTGTTGTATCTGTTTAGATTGTAAACTCCTCAGGGCCCATCTCTTGCTATGTGTATGTACAGCAGTGAGCACAATGGGACCCCAATCTTAGTTGGGGCATCTAGGTGTTACTGTAATACAAATAAATAAATAATAATAATTACTCATAAGATGCCTGCATCCCTTTGCATCTAAGCAAAATTAAGGCCAATGTCAAGATAAAACTTTATATAGCATGTTAATCATGTTTTTTCTTTACTATTGTTACTAATGACAGTTTAGATGGTAATTTTTACAACCTAATTTACTTATTATTTATGCTGTTTTTCCATTTTTTCTGAAATTTCACTCAGCTCAGACAGTGAAATTAGACATTTTGTTTATAGTCTGTGTCGCTTTCTGGTGTTCATGCCCTAGCAAAATGCTGCTGTTTCTGGATTTGCAACATCAAACAGGGAAATCTTTAAATAAAAAATCCAACTCAATGACGTTTTATCATTGAATTAAAAAAAAATCACAAAAACATCTATATTCATAATGGGTTCCGTGACTCTCACCTTTTCTTTTAATATAACCTAAATGTTGGGCCTAGTTATTTTGCATATTTCTAATAAGTTCATTAATGCAATTCAAACATCCCTTGTAACAGTGGAGGTCACTAACAATACTTGCATGGTGGAATGTAATGTATTATATCATTCTGATGTACCCAGTGCAAGCTATATCATACACATGCTGCTAGCATGCAACTCCTTAGGAAATGAAAGGTGAGTTTCTCTACCACAGGATCAGAGAGTCCTGTGGCACCTTTAAGACTAACAGATGTATTGGAGCATAAGCTTTCGTGGGTGAATACCCACTGCTTATGCTCCAATACATCTGTTAGTCTTAAAGGTGCCATAGGACTCTCTGATGCTTTTTACAGAGCCAGACTAACACGGCTACCCCTCTGATACTCTACCACAGGATGTTTTTTTTCTAGAAATGCAGCCCCCTAGTTTCACTGTGACAGCATGATCAAACACACCCCGTTATACAAAAAATTACGGACCCCAAGTACACAGTGAATTTTGACTTAATAAGTTGGAGCAAGATCATTTCTGATGTCTGGTGATACCCATTTGGAGGCAGAAAATGGCACATGGAAGAACAGGGGATGTGGGCCTCCAAAGACCCACCAGTCCCAAGGATAAGTGGAGGACCAGGGTCATCCATTGCCAAACCCGCTCTGAATACTGAGCACCCACCACAGCTCCACTGGAATTATGGAGAAAGGGAAATTGTTTTACTTGAAGGGCTGGCAGTGGGGCTAGGGCTGTATTCCTTTTCTTAGGGAATGTCTGCTGTTGGGGATGGGTGCCGGGGGAGACATCAAGAATGCTTCCCCAACCTAGCCCATGCTCCACCTAGCTCTTCCCAGACTTCCCACCAAGTCCTAGGAAAGAAGGAAATATTGATGAAGATACTGCCGCACTCTGTCTGCGCAGAAGGGAGAGATCCAGGTTCACCACTTCCCTTCCCTGCATAGATCAACAATGGGACCATAGAGGTTAAATGTAATTTGGAGCTATTTTAGTCTGTTATGTTTATTCACACCAAAGCTCTTTTTACACATGGGGTTTTGAGCTATGCAAGTGCAAGATAAAAAGCACCAATGCAATCCCAGATGTTCAACTAATATTACTTAAAAGTGACCCAATACCTCTTAGCCCCATCCTTTAAACTGCTCAGTATAAAATTATTGTAGGTCTGAAATCTTTTGTGCCAATTTTCAGCCTTCAGCAATAGCTGTATGGCCAACTTAGAAAAGTCTGAAAAGCAAGGTGGACTTTGTAACATAACATTAGCTATCCAGAGGGGAACACAGTATAATTAGCATGGGAATGTCATTCCTATCATCTCTGCTTCATTTGTAACTGGTCAGTAAGCTCAGGAGAATGGCATGCACTTCACATAGTACATACAAGAACTCAGATTGCCAAGTGTCCCAGTTCTGGTGGGATAGCCTTGATCTACATGGTTGACCTTGATATTGTGGAAGCTCCAACTGTGCCTTAAAGCAGCAATGCATCTATTATGGGATAGCCAGAGCACCACCAATTGTTGTCTTAAGGACTACGGAATGCTGGAGGTAAAGAGAGAGGACTTCTCTGGATGATGGAAGCTCTTGACGCCCCTCTAGAGTAGCATGGTGTCCCATTGTATCACACCATACAATAATAGGTTTTGATGTTATTCAGAGATAGGCACTTTCCACTGACAATCTTCTCTATACAAATCTGCAGACATTCTTTTGGTCAATCACTGTACTGTATGCTGCCTGACTGAGACCACTAGAAGACAAGAATGACCTGAGAGTAATGGCCAATGGCCAATGGCTTTGTTACTCTTCACTTTTAGCAGAGCTCCCAGAGGAGCAAAGTTTAATTTAATTCAAATACACGTTGCTACCCTCTTCAGCAGGTAACCACTATTTTTAAATCTCTCCATTGGTTTCCAGTAAAGCACCAAATCAACGTTTAGGATTTTATTGCTTACTTTAAAAATACTCAATCATACAGGTCCAGTTTATCATTTAAACATTTTGTCACTCATTTAGATCAAAAACTACTGTCTGCTAAGCTCTTTCCATAGAATCAACTGAAGTCATTTGGCCTCTGTGCCCTTTTGCTAGTGGCAAATACTTCTGAAACGATGTAGGGGAAAACAAAAATAAAACATTATTTATTCCTTTCATACAAAGCCAAAATTGGTCCAGTCTGAGGCATGAAAGGATACTACTTTGCACTGTACCTGTAGTGCCCTTGCATGTGAGGATTTGAAACCTCATAAACTCATGGATTTTGAGGCCAGAAGGGACCATTACAGTCACCTAGTCCAATCTCCTACAGGCCATAGAATTTCACCAAAGAGTTCCTACATCAAGCCCATAACTTCTGGTTGAGCTAGAGCAAGGGTCGGCAACGTTCGGCACGCGGCTCGCCAGGGTGCTTACCCTGTGAGCCGCGTGCTGAATGTTGCCGACCCCTGAGCTAGAGCAAACCCTTTAGAAAGGCATCTAGTCTTGATTTAAAGTGTGGACAATCCACCACAACCCTAGATAATTTGTTCCTATGGTTAATTATCCTTCCTGTAAAAAATGTGCCCCCCTAAATCTTTCAGTGCTATTATATCCATTTTACAAATGGGTAAACTGAGGCATGGAAAGTGACAACTTACTCAACTTAACCAAGTGAGTAAGTGACAGGGTCAGGAACAGAACTCATGAGACGTGCTCTAACCATTAGAGAACACTCATGGTTTCGGGTTTGCCATCCGTTAGTAAAGTGCCTAGTTCAGTTTCTCAGATAAAAGGCAAGGTTCAAGTACAAAGCACAGTTATGACTATGACAGTACACTCATGTTTATCTGAATGGCCTGGAGGACATCTTTCGGATAACTGGGCATTCGGCTAAATGGAAGTGCTATTTTGAGCTGCAGGGCTACATATGGGACACACACCGGATAACTAGGATTTCCGGATAAAGGGAATTTGGATAACTGGAATTATGCAGTACAGCATGGCTGTGCCTCGGATTCCTACTATCAACTGCAAATGGCCCAAAAGAATTTCATGGCTGTCAGCACGGCTAGGTGAATAATTCCCAATGAAGAATTTATTTAACACATGTTGCCTCTTTTTTATTCACAGGATATCTGCAAGCAGATTGCCGTTTTCTCAAAGATATTTGTTATTTGAATGTAGTCGACTAATAACTCTCCACACAGTTTACTCAACAGGCTGACTGCAAATATTCAAAATTCAAACTGTGATTGGTTAGATAAGTCTCACGGTATTGTTTTTGTCCCCCTAATTGGATGAATAGGAGAATTCTTTTGTCATGTGCAAATTTAAAATTCATTTCCCACAGATACTTGCATATTTGTCTTTGGAATTCACTTTCAGCGAACATTTTTTGCCAGTTACATTATGTCATTCTAAAGTTCACAGGAAGTACACACTGGAAGAGTGAAAATGGCTGAAGCAAATTTTAAAACTCAGATGAATTAAAATTCACAGAAAATAGTTTGCATTATTTGCCCTGTTTGAATGTCAGTGCTACCATGAGGTACATGTCTCATTCTCTGTCTCTAACGGTTACTCATTTAAGATGGACAACAGCCACTTCAACTAACTGCTCATACCCCTATGACATACTATTGGGTTTTTCAACTGCACCATGACCATTGGCTAGGGAACTTCTGGAAGGAGGGTTATACATTATATACAGTACATTTTGCCTACAAAATCAAGCATAACATTGTCAACTCCGCTACCAAGCAAGAAGCTCCCATGTCCATTCATACAGTACAAGGCCTGGAAAAATTACAAGTTGTGATGAAATTAAAAACATTCAAATTTTTAGCCATTCTCTGCTGATAAAAGCTCTATTATTACTAGTTACAAAGGGGGAAACTCAGCCAATTATAAGCTAATTCTGGCACATACAAGGCCACAAGTAGAAGATAAGCCAACACTGCAGAGCTTGCAGCTGGAAACCCAGAAACTTGAAAACGAGCTGACTCATGGAAATATCCTTATATAAAATATCCAGTGGTTATTTTTCTCTGCCTCATTCCTGTATGTCTTAGAATGATATATGAATTGCCTTATTTACTTTGTTCCATAAAACTTATTTTTTATTAATGCACTGCCAGCACCAAAAAGGGTCTTGTGGGTTAGATTTTTTTTTTAATTTTGCTGCAAGAAGCAAAATAATAAAATTAAATAAATTTAAAAGGGCCAGCGAACCCCTGGTTGAATTTTATTATGCTCCCAGAAAGTTAGTTTTGGTCCTGATTCTGCTCTTACTTGATGTAAGTTATGAGTGACTCCACTGAAGTCAGCCTGACGTAAAACTGGTCTGAACGAGCACAAAATCAGATTCACAGAACGTATACTCCCTTTAAAAAAAAAAACCAGTTATAGGATACTATTGCGTTAAATAGATGGCGAGTGTTGATTATGAAGACGATTAAATATGATAGTCAGGGCTTCATTTTTACATAGGCACACAGCATAGGTAATTCAAATCTAAGGGCCAGATCCTCAACTAGTGTCAATCCTGTAGTTCTGTTGACTTCACTGGACCTATGTTGATTCACACCAGCTTGAAGATATGTTTAAAACATATGTCAGTGCAACATCACCTATTTGAAATTATTGTTGTAAAGAGACAGTCATTTGGGGGGTAGTTTTCCCAGGGAAAACACACCTATTAAATGCAGAGAAACAGATTCACAGGGTCCATTTACATCTCAACAAGGGGGAAAAAAGATTGGAAGAAGCTATGTAGTGAAAGAAGCTTTGCAATGTTTCTTGTGCCAGCTGCCAGCTTCAATGGCAGCAGAGTCCATAATTAAAAAGGACATCATGTAACAGATAAATGCAGGATAGTAAGTACTCATTATACTATATATATTGTATATCATCTATTATTTGGCACTAATAACTCTCTAATCTAGTCACGTTACTCTTTTGTCCATGTAGCTAGCTGTTTGGCATGCTCTAAATTTCCCAACATAAAATTTACCGAATGTTACAACTCCAATGTAATCCTGAAATTCTGTGCATTTCTCTGCAGTATATCATGCAACTAGGTAAAAGCACAACACTAAATCCTTAACAAATGAAAGAAAAGAAAAAAAATGTTTTTTTATTTCTTACTTACTTTTAACATTTATTTCCATTTTTAGATTACTGTAATTCTAAGAGTGTTTAGTAGTAGTATTCACAGCTGTCAAAAATACCCATTCTGCCTGATATTTGTATTCCCTTATGAAATATGTTTTCCCAGCTTGTTTAATTGTAGTGTATTTTTATAGTTAACCCCATAAACTGCTATTGTGAAAATGCTGTGATCATATGGGGGTAGCTGGTGTAAACTGTGACTGTTCCACAATCTGCCTCATGGTAGCCTGGTTTCAAAATGAACCATATCCAAAAGTTCCAAAATGCTTCCAGCTCTGTACACAGTGTTCTGGAATCACCTCACCCACAACTGAAATTCAGCCACCTCTGGGGTGGAATGCAACAGCTAAACGTCAAATGTTAACCTACGTCACTCATCCTACGTTATTCCTCACTTTAAAAGCAGGGTATGTGAGGAGATACATTTCCTTTGACCTAAATGTGATGCCGTTAAAAATAAAATAAAAATTTAACCTGTGCCTACACATTTAACCTGTGATAAAAAGGAACCCAAGTACCCAAGTCACTTAGAGGGTACCCAATTACTGTATCTCCAAAAGGTTTAGAAGTTAGAACAGTATTCATTTTAAAAAAGTCACATGGGATGAAGCAATAATACAGTGTTTCCTTGCTAGACTCTCTGCTGATGAGGAACTGTACAAGGATTTCACTGATAAGAGTTTACAGTTAGACACTGTAGCAGCTGTATCAAAAATAAAATCAGATCACTGCTTCTGTCTTCTACAAATTGTTTTTCAGTGCAACATTCTTCTGGGAGACAGAAAACATTTGCTGCAGGTTATCAAAATCTTACATTTTCTGTTAACCTAGACATGCTGCCAGCTAGCAAAGAAGTCACTCTTCGAAACAGGGGGTAGGGGGGATTGCTGAGAATCGCTAATGAAAGGTTGTAATAGAGGTGAGAGGCTGCTGGGATGGAAACAAATGTGCTGGCCCAGCAGCTTCCAATGCAAATCACACAAAATACCTGCAGGTAACCAAGTAATCTGACCCCAGAGTAAAGTGAGGGTTGGTTAGTGTGTTTAGTAACTGAAACTAATACAGAGAAACCTCTCTTTGGGATTAGGCATTTTTAACTTAAAAACAACGAGCAACATTTTTACATGTCTTGTTTACATATCTTTCAGATGAAACATAAAACCCAGTTCCTGCCCATTTGTGGACATTAAGGTCTCATGGCATTTTTCCAACATAGGGCTGTCAGCTTCAGTGTCCTGGCAACATTCCAGTTTGGGTAATTATATGGTGTTTATCTACATTCCCCCTGCAGTTTCAAGTGGATATGGCATTCTTCACTTCCTGCCCTAAACTGATGCTGTGTGTGGTGATACAGATAGTACACTCCACCCCAGAGGTAGCTGCATTTCAGTTGTCGGTGAGGTGATTCCAGTATACTATGTACAGAGTGGCAGCACTTTGAGACCTTTCAGAGTGAAAGATGCAGCAAAACCACAAACTGTTATTGCTATTAATAGATTCTCGCAGGTTCTTCATGGACACTTCATTATAACAGGTCCAATTCTGCCCTTTAAAATGCACACTGAAGCCAAGGAGAGTTAAATACACATCCGTGACTGAAGAAGTTGACTAGTGTGCACTGGGGTAGTGTAATATATGTGTAAGCAGTGGCATTTAAAAAACGTGTTGAGATTTAAAAAGGAAAATCTTGCATTGAAATTCAGAAGTGAGTGAGAGTGGAAAAAGCCTCATTAGCTTCTAAAATACTCACCCATCTACACTATATATACATATATATCACTATCATCCATCCCTACTAACATCTCCCACTGAATTCCAATGGGACTTCCATGCCTTAAATAATGGAAGAATCTGCTCATGTGGAGTTTATCTACTGCCAAGCCCAAGAAACCAAAGCCAGACCTTGCTGAGTGTTTTATCTGAGGAAGGACATATGGTGGAAGACTTCCAGGTTTCAGACTCATCGAGCCTGGCCTCCTCATTATTATATCTTTTAAAGATACATGTTTCTTATTATAAACAAGGTAACAATGAAATCACAACTAGGTACCCAACAAAACGTAGAAAAAGTGAGAATATCTTTGATTGAGGATCCAGAGATCTAGGATTTGTATATGTTACACAGACTAGCCCCGTGTACTAATAAGCCAAGGTAGCACAACAGATGTGAGGGCAACTGCATGCTGAAATTGTCCAAGATGTAAATCATTAAGAACTAAGATTTTGCGAGACTCCAACATGAAAATTCATGGGTTCAAGATCTGCTCTCAGTTGACTTCAATGGATTTATGCTGGATTCACACTCCAGGAGCTAGAATTCTCATTCCGAATGCATATTGGACTGCAGTGCTGTACATGAAGGGGCCAAGCCTCTCTTCAATGTAAACTGGTTTAGGAGAGGGATTTTCTGCAGAGGTCAATAGGGATGGAATCCCTCCCACATGCCTGGAAGCACCAAAGGGCCTGCTTAGAGTCTACCGCTGCCATGAGTCTGTACCCTATGTGTATGTGGTGTGGCCAGGTTGGCCATAACCCCATCCCCCTTCTTATGGTGCCGTGGATGGAACACTTGGTTAGCACCGCTTCATGGTAAGTGAATGCAGCACACAGAAAGAAAGGAGTTAAGGCATTCATTCTGGTATAATTTTAGATTTTTTCCCCCAGGTATTGTTAGATATATTTAAGCAACTGAGTGACATCTGCTCAGAGAAGACCATATGATGGGAAAAGGTGGCAGGGAGTGACAAGGTGTTACGAATGTTGTGAGGCACACTCAACACAAATAAAATTGATGTGTGGTACATACAGACCTAAAGTCTTTGTAACAATATGTCTCTTTCATTCCTAACACACACTTGCTGCAATGGCAATGCAGCATTCATTTCAGTGCTGCAAATCTGTTAATAGGCGGATAAAATAATTTAACTGACTTACCTGTAGAGTTCGTAAAATAACCATTAATGGCAACCAGATTGGTCCTTCCATACATAGGCACCGACTCCATGGGTGCTCCGCAGCTGGAGCACCCACGGGGAAAAATCGGTGGGTACTCTGCACCTACCAGCAGCTCCCCGCCCCGCCCCTCCAATGTTTCGCGGCGGCAAGTGCTGGGAGGGAGGGGGAGGAGGGGGAACGTGGCGTGCTCCAGGAAGAGGCAGGGTCAGGGTGGGGATTTGGGGAAGGAGTCCAATAGGGACAGGGAGAGAGTGGAGTTGGGGTGGGGACTTTGGGGAAGGGGTTGAATGGGGGCAGGGCCGGGGTGGTGTCAGGGCGGGGCTGGGGGGCGAGCACCGGCGCTGGGAAAAGTTGGCGCCTATGCTTCCATAGTTAGATCTACCTGAGCCATCTCTCACCGAGATTTACAGGAGAGACAAGGTGGGTGAGGTAATATATTTTATTGGACCAACTTCTGTTGGTGAAAAAGACAAGCTTTCAAGCACCACAGAGCTCTTCTTCAGGTCTGGGACCTGAAGTTGGTCCATTAAAAGATATTATCTCACCCACTTTGTGTCTCTCATATCCTAGGACCAACACAGCTACAACACTGCACACAAAAATGGGATTTACAAGTCATTCTTGCAATGGATGCTTGATAACCCATCCACTGACAAGATTTATCTGAGACTAGCTAATGAAACTCGTTTAGCCATTAGGCTGTCACAATTATTCCATATTCCCAGCCAAGGGAAAGCTGTAGCAGAGACACCTATATGCTGTCACTGCAGTCAAAGGTTAACGCTTCCACTTGAGAGGATTTTAACACTAATCCATTGTTCTGCAATGTCTAGGAAATGGACTAACACCGGGGGACGGATTCTGACGTGTGTACTCCATGAGTGTTTCCATGACCTGAATGGGATCAGCCATGGAGTAAAATGCTACTCAACAGGGGCAAGGTGTCGGAATCTGGCCAACAGGCATTTAAAGCAAGTTAATTAAGGGCTTCCCATCCAGAGCCCACTGAAGTTCAGGGGAGTACTTCCATCGGCTTCAATAGGTTTGGTCAAGCCCTACATCCTTTTATATTAGAGCTGGTCAACATGTTTTAAATACAAAGCGCCAAAGGATTTTTTTTTTTTTTTTAAAAAGGACATCCAATTATTTACAAGGAAAACACTTTCTAGCAGGCAGGCAAATCTTTAAGATAAACAACCTTTGATATGCATTCAGAAAAGTCGTTCGTTTTTTTCCCTGCCTCCATTTTTATCCCACTTGATCTGAAAATTAGACATGATTAAGCATTCAGAAGCCAGAAACATACAAAGAGAGAAAAAAAATACAGCATTGTTAAGGATGTGGTACTGCAATATTTATTACTGCCGAGATAGAAAAAACAGTGGAGCACTGTGTGGGGGGGAATCTTAATGTTGTAGAGATTTTTAAGTACAGCAGCTTTAGGTTACCTTGACGTGACAATTTCTAAATGTAATCAAAACTGTGCAATAAGATAAGCAAAAACCAGGCCTCGATCTTAGTTCATGAACTCCCCTGCCAGTGACAAAATATGCTATTAGTGGCCTCAACACAATTGTGAAAATATCCCTTACTTACAATTTAATGTGCTTTGTTGTTGTTGTTGTTGAGCTAAAAATTACAAAGCCCTGGATTTTGTCGTTCTTGCAATCTATTCTTTTCCCCTGACTTCCTGTTTTCATGAAATTTTAATCAGGCATTTAAAATAAATAGCTATGCAGAGTCTCTATGCCTCTTTGAATGCTTGGGATGGATGTTTTGGGTAAAGTGATAGTCCAGAGACCTTGAAAGCATTTAATCCCATTCTGATTTGGCAAGACAACAGAAAATTAAAACACTGCTCTTTCCACTGCTAGTAACTCTGGAGAGATTTGGGGGCAGGGGGAGGGGGAGAGAAAAGTCTGGTGCATGTGACAAAACAATGAAATAGGTCTGTCTCATTCCCCCTACCACAAAAATTAGACCAATTTAGAAAGGTAGCTCTATAAAATAGAGAGATAGATCGCCCCTATGAAAAATACAGATGGAGATACAGACAAGGCTGCAGTCATGTCTTTCTTAAAATCTCTATTTAGTGAAAACCTAATCATTAAGGATCCCACACAAACTATGCAGGTGAGGGAAGGGGTATTTTGCCCAAGAAAAGATTTCTAGATCTGGCCCCAAAAGCGGCGCTGCTACTACTCTCCAATACCAGTGCAGTTTCTATTTAGCCCATTTAACACTATTCATATGGATCCTACTATGCTAAGCAGTCTGGGATACAAAAATGCCAAGATTTAAAATACGAAGAAGCACCAGACAGGAAAATAGGGCCAGATCCTGAGGTTTGGTAACTCAATCTGGCCCTTATTATGCAGTAGCTTGAAAGGTAAAAACTCCAGACATTTTAGGAAATTAGAGAAATGAGAGGGAAAAGCTGCTGGAGTTTAAATGGTCACCGGTTCAGTTATTAATGAAGTTGACGTGATTTGATATGAGAGTCGATGACCTCAGAACACTGTTAATCCTGATCTCTGAGACTTATTTTAATTTAACCACATGTATTTTTATCACATATAACAACAGGATCTGATTGGTGAAGGGAAGGGTGAAGCATATGTAGTGTTCTATTGTATATATACACTGTAAAAAAAATAATACACGTGTTGCCCAACCAATTATTACCATGTTAAATCTCTAGTTGGAAAGCAATCATCTTTCATGACTGTGCTTTCCTGGCTAACTCTGTTTAAATTGGATGGGTTCAATCAAAGAAGCATCTACAGACTCCCATGTGTTTTAGAAATGTTTCACTTCCAATGGCACAGAGGTCCACTGGCACGAGGTTTATGCTTGAAACAGGGGACGACAGGGATGTTTATTCTATAGGTTTGTACACTGCTCATTTCTAACAGGGAGGAAAGAGTTCACACTCAGCTGCTGCCTTAGAAAAGAAGTGAGTGCAGCTAAATCACAAAGTAAACTTACAACGGCAGCTTATAAAAATGAGGGAGATGTAGCTGCTTTAGAGATGTGAATGAAAGTAAGAGGATTAGGGAGTCCTCTTGAGAGGAGACATACTTGGCAGTGCTCGCAAGATGGCACAAGCAATATTTTCTGTCAAGAACAATAGGAAAGAATAAAGACGATAACTTCAAGGAGTCCATTTTTAAGGAGTAATTTCCAATTCATTGGGGTCCCCTTTCCCTGAGTTTTGCTTTACTCTCTTGTTTCATCTTGTGGCTATTTATACAATCTGAGTACAAGCAGAAGTGCCAGGAACTCCCCCTCCCATACACACACACATATAAGCAGGTTTCATATTCTTGCAGTGCAATCCTTTTGAACCCTACCAGTAAGCGCAGGAAGCATAGTTTACACAGTTGGATACATATTGCTTCTGTGCACCACTGTGAACCATCAGCAGAAATCTTCACAATGGCCAGTTAGCCAGGCTGTCTCTGGCATGGCCCCTGACTTTTATATATCAAATGAACAAAAATATTCCAAGCAAAGCAAAACAGAGTAAATCTTGGCTCCTTCTCCTTTACCATACATATTCATTGTGCGGGAAGCTGGGCATAGCTGCTAATGTTTACCGAGCTCTCTACCCAAGGTACATCATCCCTAAATTTATTAGTCACAAACAGTGTTCTAATGGTGGTTTGTTTGGTTTTTGTTTCAAACAAAGAGTTTGATTTCTGCAAGAAGAGATTTGTCTGAAAGGCAGAAAGGGATGCAGCATAAAGGCTGCAGTGGAAAAGCTTTTTCCAGTCATTTCCAACAATATATTTTGGAACTGTTCCCAGTCAACAGGCCAGATTAGCTGCCTTTGGTTCACATTTTACATTGTTTGCTAGATGGGGAACCTCTGAAAAGCAGAATCTCTTCATACTGTTTGGTTGCAGCGAAGCTATTCAGTCCTATAGCATATGATAGCACTTGTGTAGGGTTTCCCTTCGCTTGCATATTTATAGGGTCTTGTAGAGCTCCTCTGTAGCTCATTGCCAGCATGAGGAAATCAAGCTGTTAGTAGTTTCTATTTTTGTCCCTACCTATAGTTTCAGTAATGACAAGTGAGTGAGACAACATATGCATTTCTCATCTACAAGAAAAAACTACTGTCTTCCTTCAGATTCTTACATCTGTGCTACAACCTATTTTCCTAGGGCTTCAGATTATGTTAGCTGATAGTTAACATGTATAAGCACCGGTCAGGTCCAGTTGTTCCCAGGCACTCCATTACTAGAACCAAAAGAAGCAAATTTTCTATGTTCAAAAATACTTGGTGCTTTTCTTTCTTCCCTTAAAAAAAAATCTGCCTGGGAAATAGCATTTACTGTATGGAATCCCAGCTTGTATCATGCTTTGATCAGCACACACATTCAGGCAAATGAGGATTGTTCTGTTGAGAATAAGAGAGCTTCTGATTATATTTAACACCCTCTTCTTGACCTCAACATGATTAACCCACGGCTGTAGCTAATGCTGGAGTTGTTTAAACCGGTGCAGATAATAAAGAGCCAAAACTGATGATCTGCCAGATACTGCCACAGCTTTATCAAATGGATTCAGAGTAAATGAAAGGGATCTCAGTGATCAGCACTGTAGCTAATACAGGGACAATGTGTAACAACAGCTGCTTAATTATTAAGGCTATATGTGCATCAGCTGCAATCTTCACTGTGGATGTGAACTTTAACAATGCTTCAAACATTGCAACACTGGTGATGGTTACCCTATAAATACCTAAATTAGCTAGTTAGATGCATCCACCAGCACTCCCACCTATGATATTCTTTATCAGAGTCAGACAACTTTGTCTTTCAAAGTAGTGCTAGGAAAGGCAGGCACCCACCCATCACTGGCAACTACTTTGGCTTGACAGCATCAAGGAATTTACAGCCTTAGACATGACTGCACCAGATCTTCAATGACAGCTAATAAAACAGAACTATACCCCACTGCTTTGTAAAGGGGCAGCTCCAGACACTTTTACAGATTATACTTATTTACATGTGAGAAAGACATTGGGCTTTAACAAAGACTCATAAGGCAAACTGAAGAGCCAGATAACGAGAAAAAGGTTCTTTTTCAATTTCATTTCCCCCAGCCCAGAAAAGCAGATGTGTATTACTTGTTTGTTCACATTCAGGAAATGTATGCTGTTTGGAAGGACTATGTCCACACGTCAAAGTCCAAACTTCAGCCACTCATGGGTCTCTCTCTCCAGCCAGATTTAACTTTCTATTATTATTGTTTTGGAACCTGTGTGGGGTTCAATATTCCATGCCCCATAAGGAACAAGCCGAATGAAGTTAAGGGAAGTGTGTACAGGGGAAGAGGGGCAGTAGACTACAGTGTAAATAAAAACAGAAAATGTGTTAAAAATAGAAAAAGGTGACATCATCAATTCCTCTGCTCCTGTGTGAGCAGAGTACTGTAGTACAGATCTGGTGGGATTGTCTGACCTCCAGTTATTCTGTGCTCATGAAAATCACCCTTTTACATGGCTAGACTATAACAAGCAAATGTCCTGGCTCTCATGAAACAGCTCAGAAAGAGATGTGCTGTACAGTCTCTCTTACAGTGCTCAGAATAACATAATCAAGACAAAGGGAAACATATTTTTCTAATGCTAGGTCCTGCTTTTGCTAATTTAGTTTTAATTGTGCAGAGGGGAGAGCCCGGGAGCAGCCTGAGGCTGAAGACAGTGTGAGTCCGCCTGCCAGGGGATACACAGGGCAAAATGATATGCACATAACCACTGCAGAAAGCTACCATGGGAAGAAAAATAATACAAAGGAGCCATTTATTGCTTGAACAGTGTCTGAACAAACCCATTCTGTTAAAGTAATACAAACCCATAACACCTTCCTGTGTCTTTTAGCATTTGGATCATTGCGAACACAGCTAGAGGGGCCTGATTTCCAGAGGCACTGAGCACCCATAGTTCCCATTGAGAGCCACAAGCTCAGCACCCTTGAAAGTCATCTCCAAATTATGAACTGGTGTGACGGAGAGATCACAATTTGGCTGGGAGACTCTTAAAAATCCATCAACCCATTTCTGGCCAGGCTGTGGGTTTATCTGCGGAGGCAATTTAAATCCAAGAAACAGAAGGAGGTATTTTTTTGATGCAAGAGTCTGTTCTTTTTTTAAACATAAGTTATTCCAGGCAATGCAGTTGGCCTGAAATAGTTATCAGTTACAAAAGCAGGGCTCCTCGTATCTTGTCTCCTTGTGCAATGCAAAGAAGATCCTCCCGCTGAGCTCCAAAGTAGGGGAAAAGCTATTAATTAAAAATAATTCTTCACATTGAGGCTTGCTGCCTAAAGCTCAGTTAATATGAAGGAAATTCCAGCAGTTCACTCCCTGCTGTCAGAATCTTATTTTGCTACGTTTTTCGAAAAGCAAGAGAATATGAACTAAGACCAAACATCTCTGTCCCCCTCCTCCACCAAAATGTAGGCCTCAGCCTTTTTTTTCTTGGGGTGACGGTTCTATAAATGGCACAGAACTGTCAGACTGAGCTGTTGAAGAGAAAGAGGGATTATTTGGCTTCCACCTTTGTCACCTTTATCGCCACATGAAGTTAGAACTCAGGGCTTGATGTGACCTTTGTTCAACCTACCAAGTGATTAATACCAGTCATAAGAAAACGGAGAAATGAGTTTGCTTGACCGTTAGCGTCATCCCTTAGATCAGAAGTAACATCCGATCCCACCCACATACGCACACTGTTCAAATGCCACTCTGCTTCACTGCTGCATTGCATTGCATCTCCTCTTCTTCAAGTACCTGCCCTGGATTTTCTAACTCATAGCCTACAGCTAGGTTCCTTAATCCATATTTGGCCACTGATTGTCAGAGGTACTGAGCACTCGCAGCTCCTGTTGCAGTCACTGGGATCTGGCACGTTTCCATAAAGGTGTTTCTAACCCAAATCAAAATATGGTAAAAGTATGCTAAATGCTAGTATCTCTAGCATTATTGGATGCCTCTTCCATAGTGCCAACTAAGTCGGAGGTTCAGGCAGGACCTGTCTACATATATATGAGAGACTGCCAGGGCCACCAGCTCAGGGACATGTAAGTGGGTGGAAATACCCTCCAAGCAGGGTGTGTGTGTGTTTTTTTAACAGCCCTGAACGACAAAGTTTTGCCGACAAAGTGTCAGTGCAGACAAAGCCTCTCTTGGTGCAATTTTCTGGGCATGAGCAGGAAGGGGAACTACAGTTGCCAAGATGCATTGCAGAGAGACTGTTAAATCAGGCTGTCTGGGAAGCACATAGAGAGTTTAGAGAGCTGTAAGGTTGGTGTTATATTTCCCTACTGGCCCCAGCATTCAGTATTAAATTAAACTTGGTACCCTTCCCCTCCCCATCCTCTTCTCCTCAGGTGTAACTCCCTTCCCACCCACCCACAGGAGGCCAGAAAGGAACTTGCTTGCCCCTCCCCAAGCATTTGCCCCACCATCCCCCAGGAGCCCTCCACCTTTTCCTCCCCAAAAAGCCAGGGTAGGAATCCCTTTTTCCCAGCTCCTTCCTCCTCACCCTCAGAGGAATCATCCTCCCTCCTCAACTCTCACTACAGAAGACAGCTGAAATACCAGTGACCAGAGTTCAGTTTGGGAGGCAACAGGCTGACAGGTGCGTGGAGCTGGGCAAAACTGAGCTATTGAATTCACTCCAAAAGAAACCGACCTTAAAAACAAGTTTTAAAATGAAAAGTTATTATAAATAGCAGTATTGTCAACTCTACTGATTTCATCACAAGTTTCATGATATTTTGGTGAGACAAGGCAGGTGAGGTAATATCTTTTATTGGACCAACTTCTGTTGGTGAGATAGACAAGCTTTTGAGCTTACACAGAGCTCTTCTTCAGGTCTCTGTGTGAGCTTGAAAGCTTCTCTCTCTCACACACACACAAGCTGGTCCAAGAAAAGATATTACCTCACCCAGCTTGTCTCTCTAATATCCTGGGACCAACACGGCTACAACATCCCTTCTATAGGACAGTTCCAAAAGCCAGTTATATAGGCCAGATCCTCAACTGATGTCAATGGAGATATGATGATTTATACTTGCTGAGGATCTGGTCATACAGGCTTTTAGGTTCTTAGGTTTCTAGAACCTTCTTCATTTCACCCCTAATAAATTTGATTGGATTTTCCCACACAGATTGGAAGTGCTGAGACAGTGCAAAAATGAAAAAGAAAGTTAAGTAAACTTTTTTCAAACCCCAGAAATGTTCTGTTTGGGTTCCTGTCTGCTTTGGGCAAAGATTCAAGTTAGGTCTTACTCCGCCTATCCCATTTCAGCCATGCCTAACAGATTACAGTTCTGTTGCAAATGACTTTTACACAGTTACCTTTCATCAGCATCTTATAATAAACACTTACTTTTCAGGCATATTATTTTAGGAGCCAGATTCAGTTAAAAACAAAATCTGTCCAGTTTCCACACTAGACCTGAGAAATCTTTCTTTCTTTCTTTCTTTTACTGAGCTCATACAACTTGCATGGCCTTCTGAAGCATAGAATTCGGACAGATTATTTTACTGAATTCTAGCTTTAGCCATTTCAAACTTCATCATGATGAAACTCGATGTACCAGCTGTCAGCACAGAGGCCTCATTTCATTCACAAATTTTTTTTATATCTGTTACGTTCACTTCCAGAGCTTCAAAAAAGAAATTCATTTCTATTGCACATGATTTCAAATTTCTTTTTAGAAATTCACTAAGCCAAAAAAGGCTCAATTAAAACCATTCATATACTTGCTGGGCACTCATTCTTCAGCATTTCTAGTATTTTTGAAAAAAATGAACCTTTCTAAATGCTCGTTTCTACTGAGATAAATAAAGGTTACAAAGAGTAGTGACAAAGACAGTATGCAACAAGAGACAGGAGATTTCCCACAGCATTACATATTTCCATACAAATGCAAAATGCTTTATATCAAAAAAGGATCTCACTAGGCAGAGCACCAAACATCTCCTAATTGCCAACAATTAGCCTTTTTCGTATGTGAATTTAGACCCTGATTCAGGAAATTATCCATAGACAGGAAAGTGCTTAACTTTAAGCATGTGCTTAAGTCTTATTGAAGTTGATGGGGATGAACTTAAGCAGGTGCTTAAGTGCTGGCTTGAATGAGGGCCTTTGTGTAAATGAAAGAAAGACACAAGTATCATGAGACACAGCAAGTCATAACATGCTGCATATGCTTCCCTACAAAATGGCTAATGAATACAAATGCCAATGCACATCTGTGGGCTTCCCTAGATGAACAACTATTGCACAGCAATCTGAAGCGTAAATCTACAGCACACCAGTGTGCCACACACTAACTGTGTGGACCCTGCAACAGCACACTAAAAATTCTCTAATGCACTTTGATCTACTCTACTTTGAAATGTGAGTAGGTCCATGTACAGAAGGGAACTTTTAGGGTGCGGTAGCAGGGTCCACACAGACAGTTAGTGTATGGCACAGTAATGTGCTATAGATTCTCACTCCAACTTGCTGCACAGTAACTGTTCATCTAAGCAGGCCTCGAGAACACCTTCTGACCTACAGCACCACTGCTTCTATGGGCTTCTGGAGCACAGCCTGCCAATTGTTCTAAGTGGTGTGTTGGTTTTGGACTAGGTACTTCATTGACAGCATCAAACTCATTGTCACTAGTAAATTAAGCAGGGTTTGATTGTAGGGGAGAAATGCAAATGCATTTGACTAAATGTTTTAGGGAAACAAAATGTCACTACTGAATTTGAATATTCCGCACACACAATAATTTCAGTGTGTTTTCTGTCACACTCCAATTTCACCATTCATTTTCAATCCTTTCAGCCACTCTATGATGAAGTTCAAATAATGTTTGCACAGGCAACAACCAAAGAGAGGGAGTTGGTGGTGGAATTGATCACAAACTTTCTCTGAGAAGCTTTTGTACTCGGTCTGTACTTGGAACGCAGTAGTTGGTGAAACATACTGAATACAACTAACCCTTAAGGGAAATGCTGTTTAGGGCTGAAATCAGACTTCGTTCACTTGTAACTTTTAGGCTCTGTTCTCCCATATTTGTTATTTTTAATTCCGCATGATTTCTGGATGCAGCGTAACATTTGGAAACACAGGAGCCAAAAGCAAGAACATCAGAATATATGGCCAACAGATGACTGGCATCTGTGCTTGTTTCTAAACACACCAAATATTGAGCAAACAATTTTAAGCAGTGGCGGTGGCGATTCTCTTTTTGGCTCATATAAGGGAAAGATTGTAAGTAGCTTGCACATTACATGGTGTTTCCCAACAGTCGCCATCAGCTCCTAACAGCCAGGAACAGGTATGTTCCTAATACTTCAGAAACCTGTTTATTAACGGTTTATCCGTAAATAGGATAGTGAGAAAGCGTGAAAATAACTAATTTCTATGGCTCTGCAGTAGTGGAAACCAGGCAACCTCATCCCCTCGTGTGGGAGGGGTTTGCGCAGAGGGCAGTGGGCATGATTTACCCACTGGCCCTGAGCTCGACAGGAAAATCCAGGGATCTTGAGACACAGGGGACTTATCCTTCCATGGTGATGACAGAAAAGTAGCAGGGGGCCCGGAGTGCAAAGGGACCGGTTCCCCAGCCTTGCCTATGTATTCCAATCCCACTCTGAGGAGGTAGAAAGCACTATACAGGCATTAATTTACTCCATGGGAATCTCTATAGGAAATTTTTACAAGGTTGCCCAAGAGACCATGCAGCACGGAACATCTGTCTCCTGGCTCTGCTTCCCCTATGGCTGCCCATTCACCCCGAACACACAGAACTCCAGCTTGACCGTGTTCACATGGAGGTGGTTCCTCAGCTTTGGGGGAGAAGGGAAAATGACACCTCTTAAGCTATGCTCCCCAACTGCTCATGTACTAGCCGGATCGGGCAATTTTTTGTGCTACTTGATTGGCCACTGTGAGGTTCTGCAGTGGACATGATTTAGTCCATTATAATAATACCTCATGCCATCCTCACCGCCACTTCTTGTGCTACTAAGACTACTACCTCCATGATTATTATCTGTATGTACTAGAGACTTTCAGTGCTGGTCAGATTCACAGAGAGCACTTCAAATTTGCCCTGGGGCAGTCCTGTAACTGGGGCACTTGACTTTTCTGACACATACATTTCCTTCTAAAATTTCATCCTGCACTCAGTCATGACAGGTTAGCCAACCAGTTTGGAGACACAAACATACACACACACACCTTGTACTTTATAGCAGAGTATCTCACTTTGTAGTGGGCCACCCATGCTGATCAGTAAAATGACTTGCATCATGGGTCATCCTCAAGGATTTAATTTGGGACTTCAGCAACTCCCTTAACTGGTACCAGTAGTAGGGGCTCATTCTTTCTGTGGTCCTGCCAAGAGAGGGACACATGACACACCCACCCAACATGTTACACCCTCCCCCTTTTAGGGGAAGTTCAACCCAAGTGCCTGTAACAGAAATTACGGAGGCCAATACTGCAGCATGCTTCGCTTTCAGGAAATCACCTATAAATTGACAACATACAGGGCATACCTCTTTTGTGACAGAGTTCCAGATTCTTCAGGAGAGGTCGCCAGATCTTTGAAGACTTTGAATATCTTTCTAACTCTCCAGCATATGTCCCAAGCGACAGTTTCCACCCAACCAGGATTAAAAGGAAATAAATCCACATGTAATTTGAGAGGGTGGAAATGTCTCTTGTTTTTAAGCAAGGAGTGATCTCCATCCATTTAGATTGTTAGCTCTTCAAGGAAGGGACTGTTTCTTACGAGGTGTATGTACAGTGGCAGGCTAGCATAACGTGGCCCTGCCCTTGTTTGAAATGTCTAGGCACTGCCACATGACAAGTAATAAACAATGATCTAAGAATGTCACCCAAGTGTTTTAGACTTAAAAGCCAGTCACTTCAAGTACTTTCAATACTGATAGCAAATTCCACCATCAGATGTCAGGCAGCTTTCCCTTTCCTAACGTGATATTAATTTTTAACTTTTCTTCCCATCTCTCCAATCACTTTTTAAGCTCTTCTATTTCACTACAAGTCACCTAGATGCCATCTGTTGGAAGGGAGAGTGACAGAAAGCCTAAATAACACATAGATCCAGGGTTACAGATGCTACATTTTGACAACACTCAGTAGTGTAAGGCTGGGAGAACAGATGAATAATTACTTTTGCCTAAACTAAATCAGTTATTATTCTTTACATGTCTGACCACTGGCTGAAGCTATTTCCGTAAATACATTGGTTTAGTCTAGGCTAATTCAAACAAACTAGGTAGGCAAATACTCGACAAGCCAGTAGCGAAATGCCTTCTCTGATCGCTCTAGCTATAGTGTGTCAATTCTAAATTCTGATGGCTTTTCTGGCACTTCTTTAGTTGGAAAGATATAAACAACCATGAAAGCAACTTCTTTTCAATTAAATTCAAACATACACTTATTGCAAAAAGAGCAACACGGGCTGCGGGGGGGGAAATGAATCAGAACGAAGCAGCATAATGCAACAGCAAATGCAAAGCCATTTTCATTCTTTGGATCCTCAATGGTTCAGGTACAGAGCATTCTCCGTACTGTATAGTAAAAGGGGCAGGGGAGGGGACACATTTCCATCTTCCAAGGTGAGGAATATTCCAGACAGATTGATTTTTAGCTTGAATTCTACATGTTTACAAGCCTTTTACAACCTATGCTAATCACTTGAGTTTGGTGTGGTGGGAAATATATGTACGCTATTGCAGAGGACAAAAACATTCTAAATCTTAGAGGCGATTCTTTGACCTCAACGAGTTTAGTCTGAAAACATTTGTTACATGATGAAAAGCTGTGTGGGAATGCTAATAACACTCTCAAAGGGTTAACGATGCCTAACTGATTGGCACTAAAAACTAGATTTCATTTGGTACAGTGACAGAGAAGCTCTGCCACCATGAGTACACGTCCATGCCCACATTATTACAGGACAATTTAGGTCATCTTATTTTAAATTTCATGGCTCTGTAACATAGATGTAGATCAAAGTCAGTGAGGCAAATGATGATTTTTTTCATAGTGGGATTTTTATAGTCTTGATCTTGAAAATATGCTTTGGGCCCAAGCTGTCTATAAAATTCTGTGAATTAGCCAAAGAAGTTTGTGTTGTTGCCGATATGTAATTAGAATAAAAAAATAAAAATAAAAATAAAAGCAGGAAGCTTTCAGGACAAGATATATCTTGGTTGTAGTAGCAATTGCCATTTTATAAAGGTTGGAATCATAAACTGTTCTATTCTGGTAACACACAAATATTGAAATGATGAGCTTTCATATTTAGACACATCTAATAGATTTAAGTAAATATATGCTGTACATATATATGTGTATGTCCAAAATAGCAAATAGATATGTATATTTACTATGTATATGTGCATATGTCCGCCTCTATATACACACAGTTTGTTATTGAAGGATTTCAAGCACTTAATGAACATGATTGTAGCACACAGAATTAGAGTCACATACAAAGTAATTCTTTATTTTAATAAACAGATCATTAATTTGATATATTGGTTGTTTTCTTTGTTAGATTTGATTTATCTGTCACTTTAATTTCCAGATTTGATTTACTGGTCAATTTCTTTTCAAGATTTGATTTATTGGCCAATTTCTTTTCAAGATTTGATTAAAGCACATCACATAAGTCCTTTCAAATCTATTTCTAAATATCACATATAGATCTAATATGGATCTTTAAAGTCTTAACTCCAAAACTTTCTTGATCAATCATTTTTCTTTTCTATCTGGAGCTAGTCCCTATTATATATTAATATAATCTGAATCAGATGAAACAACCATTTACAGTAGACATAAAAAACAGTAAGTATAGTTTTATAATAAATTGCACATGGTGATGATTTAAAAGAGAATTAATAGATTATAAGGTATTAACACCAACTAGATAAAATTTGAGATTAGATTTAACATTTTTGTACTCTAGAATTACATATGCATCAGAAAATAACCAACAGAAGGGAACTGGGTTTATACCACTGCTTTTGCTCTAAAGACACAAGATGAGACCTTGACATAAGGTATAGAGCTTTACCTTAATGAACAAGATAACCAGTACCAAAGTGATTGTTTCGGTAAACAAGGCATCCTGATACACCGAACAACAGAAATGGACTCTCTGGACCCAATCCTGCACCCACTGAAGTCAGTGGGAGTTTGAGACCGTATAACATGTTTGCTTGTTTTCTTTTTAACAGAAGGAACACTGGGAACAACAATGGAATTATTCTTATGCAAAAACACACAGAGAACTTTAGCATCCCCCTGGAGTGATGGGACTCCTTTTAATGTCTCATCCAAATGACCACAACTCTCATGCTGAATTCTCCTGCTCAGTACTGCATTGTAGTGTCAGAGCTGGTATGATCCCAAGCACCCTTGGAGCAGCGAGACCCAAGACCTGCTGGTGTAGAGGTGAGAATGCTACCAACTAAGCAATGCTAACATCATCCCACTGTTATGAAGCAAAGATCCATTTTTCCTGACTGCATGTTGGTACTCACTTGTGGTGTGACCCTGTAAGATCTCACCAGACAACCAGGTCAGGCCAGATCAATTCTTAAATGAGGGCCCTCTAAGAGAGTCAGTAAGTAGTGCTCTTCCCCCGAGTCAGCTCCGAGCCAAAGACCCAGCATAGTGTTATCGGGGATTGTGCTTCTGGACAGGCTATCTTTACAATGAGATGCGCAGCTGAGGGAGTTTTAGATCCCATGGCAAATTTAATAAAAGGAAGGGGTGGCAGCCCTTGGCCAGACTCCAGCTGAGGTAATTAAATTCTGCCTTGCTAAATTCCCCCTGCATCCTCAACATGATATAGGAGTATTATTCACTTCCTAAACTGCCCCAAACTGATGGGAGATGTTGAACTACACTGTTAAACAGCTGCTGCATTCTACTGGTTGGTGAAATGATCCATAGCCATCCATCCCTCACCTGCCTCTCAGGGGTGTTTTGAAGCCTAATTGATTAATATTTGGAAAGATAAAAGGCGCCCAGGAAGTGCAAAGCATTATTACTTCCCATCTGTTTTTGGGCATGATCTAAATCTTCTCTGGGTAAACTATATGACTTGGGAATTCAAGCAATAACATGTGGCTCTGTGTGTTTCTGCATTAGATATCTGAATGGTACCTAAGACTAAAGAGCTCTGTCCTGCACAATGATGAGCATTTCCCAGAAAGGACTCAGCATCCTAAACTCCCACCTCTCCAGTGGGAATTGATGGCACTTGTCACATGGCAGGACATCAGCAAATCACAGGATCAGGTCCAACATAAATAACATTCATACCATGTCCTAATATGCCCATATCATGTATTCATTAAGGACCTAGGCCAACTCCCATGGAATCCAAAGGGAGCCTTCCCATTGACCTCAGTGGGAGTTGGATCAGGTCCTAAAAGAAAAAAGAAAAAAGAAAAAAGAAAAAAAAGAACATGCAGAGATCCCTGGTGTTCTCTAAGGATATTTACATGGTTTCCGTCTATCTATGCTGCTAGCCATAAAAGCAAGGAATTTGCAGAGAGATACAGAGGCGTATGCACTTTGCGTGACAGTAAGCGAAATGTAAAGAAACAGACTCTTCCAATATCTATATCTGTGACCTTTTGTACTAAAGGTTTGCAATAAACAGACATAGCATCCAAATTTTTGGGGCTCATTTCTTAGCCAAAATATTTGGTTCTTCACATTTGTTCTATTTTTCTTTTTCCTTCCCCCAACAAGTCCTTTTTTATTGCGGAGAAGTCAGACTTTTGGCACTGCAGCCAACAGGCACTGATACATACAAAGAGGCAAGACTACAAATTCACAGGACCAAAGTCTGCAAAAGGTAAGACAAACATAGGAGGGACAAGACAAGAAAGGGAAAACATAAAACTCCTTTTGCATTGTCCTCGGTAGCTGGTGCGTGGGGCCTGAGCAGCCCTCCTGGTTTGAATTTTCTTGTTGAAGTTTTTAACAATTTTTTTTTATCAGAAAATTAAGAGTGTTGCTTTGTGGGGATGATACTCTTAGAGGGATTTCTGTTTCTGATTGGACTCCATTTCCCTGAGGCAAAGGTCACACAGTTACCAGGTCACATATCAGAAGTTAATTAGACTGAAATGTAGTTAGGATTTTAGCAAGGCTCAACTTGCGACAGGAGAGAGTAGCTCCGTCATTCTTGACATGAATACGTGCCCACAACACTCATGGAAATCACTGCTGGTCACTTAAATAACCATGACCCAAATCATCTGGGATATGAGATTATAACTTATAAATAACCTGCACCTCTCTTTTCCCACTTCAGTGGACTTCTGTAGGCAAATCATGTCTCGTAGAGCCACACCAGGAGGGGAACTGCCATATGCAGATCTCTCCACTTCCACACAGAAGAGGGACCCAGCCATCTCCACAGCACTAAACCTCCCTGTCCTGACACTGCAGCTCCATGCAGAGTCCACCCTGGGAGAAGCAGGAGAAGACTCATCAGGCTTGGGCAGGGAATGGACAGGTCAGAGGAAACAAATTCTCCCCTACTCTGGTCCTGCAAAATTAGTCAAACAAGATAATATGGTCAAGAATGCCAAGCTCCAGCTCTTGGACCAACTGCAGCCAGGAGAAGGCCCTAGTGGTGCAACTCTAATGGAGCTGTGCTGCTGAGAAGACAGAGGGCCGCCATGGGCTAGAGCCAGTGTTCAGGCCTGAGGATCTCTGCTAGATTTCGGAGGAAGCCCCTGTATCTCTGACAGTACAATTTAGGGGATCCTCCATCTTCTGAGACATTTCCTATGGGTTTCTCTATGGAGGGGACAATCAGCATCTCTGTCCTCACCTGCACATGAACCACCCCGTTAAAGTTGATTCACCCACAGTTTAGCATTTTTTTCCTATTTGCCTGTATTTATTAGCATATGCTGAAGGAAGTTGGCGCTGCACTGCAGGGCTGCTTGGTTGAAACTATGCATCTCAACAGTCATAACACTTATAAAGAGTCCCCTTTAAATTTGAAATGAGCTGCCCTAAAAGAGGTGACCTCTCAGTGCATCTGACCTCCTGGAAGGAGAAGGGGCAATGATGGTCCAGGCAGGTCCTGCATTATTCTGCTTCTATAACCCTGAGCCACTTTTAGGGCAGGAGGCTCCTTTTCTGCACTAAATGCAGTCAGCTAAGAGTCAGATCTTGCCCAGGAAACACCACTGTGAAAAAGGTGCTTCAGCACATTGTCTTTGACATATGATCCAGGGGTTTGCCTATGTTGGTAACAACGTTAAATGAGGACCTGCTCCAGAACCCACCAAAATCAATGCAAAGAATCCCGTGTGCTTTGGACTGTGTCCCATGACACAGAAGCTGACTGAATTCCCCCTTTTCCAAATGGTAAAACATTCAGCAAAACACTCCCCTCTCTCCAAGGCAGCATTTTAGGTGTGTGACTCATCTGCCTCTTTGGTAAACTCAAAACAATTTTGCATTAAAAAGATGAATAGGGGAAAAAAATGTATTTAAAACAATACTTCCAGTGCTCAAGTATACAGTGCAAAAGCACCACAGAAATGCCTAAGAGAGATTTCTTCAGAGGGCCTAGATGCCACCATTTCATTTGTCCTTCCAAACCTTGCTCTGATGTGTGGTATCATTATAAGATTAGCTCTCAGGAGGGAACCCAGCTTTGTGAACGGCTCAGTGAACTCTGAGGCGTCTATGCTCCTAAGTATTACAAAAGCCAGTGGAGCCACAAAAGCATGCAGCAGGGAATTTCTGGGCCCTGATCCAGAAGGATATGCTGCCTGCTTCCCTCAAGCTGGCACATTGAATTTGGTCCTAATTGCTGGATTCCTCTAAAACTCAGAGGAGGGAGCAGGCCCACTAGTCACCCCTCCACACCCCCTGAAGATCTGAGAGAATGAAGTGGGCTAGTCAACTACCCCACAAAGGTGCTGGGTGGGTTGGACTTGAAGGGTCTGAAGAATACAACACATGGTAAAAAGGAAGTCCAAATCTGAAGAGAGAGGTGTCCTGTGGGCAGGAAGGGTCAACTCCGATTAAGGGTGGGGCAGATGCCGAAAGGTTGGAATAGTTCAGATAAACATTGGTATGCACCTGAACTCTTTGGGAAGTTTAAACATCCCTAGTTTTTATTTACAGTTCTTCTAAAGTGACGCAAAACTCTTCAAATTTCATCTCCAATACCTCCAGCAGCATCTCGCCGTCCGTCCCTACCACTCAAAAAATCAGTATTAGACAGGTTAAGCTGAAGAGTGCTCTTAACAAAAAACATAGATGGCAGATCCCTTTTCTTTAGAACTCTCTGCCCTGAGTGAAAATTCTTCAGCCCCTTCCAGCTTTCTCAACAGACCTTCCCCCCTCTCTTTTCTGTTCCCCACACAAAGCAAATCCACACTATAATGCTTGACACAGCAGGAAGCCAACACTCAGACCCAGAGATCCATAAATCGTCCAAAAGTTCAAAATAAATCAATCACCATTTTGTATCCCACACATGTTTAAACACCACATAGTCCTAATATGTTGTTTTTCACCTAGTTGCTTTTTCTGAGACCACCGCCCAATGTTGCAAGACAAACATGTTGAGCATGAGCCTACTGTGAAAGTGGTTTGGGTAAGCTTTTAGAACAACCTAGTTCCCACCCTTGCCCAAAAAAGGTTGTGAATCCCCTACCCTTCCCTTCCAGGGTATTTTTTAATGGAGTGGGTGGCTTGCACAAAAGGTGAGGGTATAAAGTATGAGCTGACTGGGGTATCAAGAAGTGGATGATCAGTTTGGTTCACCACTTGAGTTATTTTGGAATAGCTTTCCACATTTCTAGCAATAAAACACATAATCAAACGGTCGATTTTAAGTTTGAACTGTCAAGTTTTTGTGTCAATTAAGTTCTCAATTTGCTGCCACAGGAATCTCTAAAATTACACTTTTAGAAAAGGCGTAGTGTATACAGTATATTAAAAAACCAAACACAGATTCAGCTGGAGCTCCGTTTCAGCTCACCTGTCACGGTGCACAGAGCATTGAGATCTACAGCAGAAACAAGGAACAGATGTCAGATGATTGAAAAACTTGAGCCTTCCGTTGTTTTACTGACTTGTCACCGCTGAGAAATTTGCTTTAATTTACTTTAAAAGTAAATGACTGGATCTTCGTAAAAACAGTGGCAAGACAGAGTTCTTAATGAGGATGTTAACCAAGGATTCCATGTAAGAACCAGAGCCTCCAATTCCAAGTGCAATGTCTATTCGAATATACCTATCTATCTCCCCTCTGAAACATGCCGATTTATTTTCAAGAGGCCTGACATACCTGGGGAAGCAGCATGTGAGCTCTTGAAAGCCTGCCCAAAAACTAGAGTGATTTTTTTTACGGTGCTTGACTGTGCCAGGTAATGTCATTTTTGAAAGAAATAATTCATAACCAGATAGAGACCCTTTTCCTTATTACCCTGTGGGCTTGAAAGCAGCCTTCAAAACAGCTTGAAGAAAGAGGGAGAGGGGGAAAAACTGCCAAGAGTCCTGCAGTCCAGGGACTTCAAATCAGGCAAAGATACACAACAGTTTGAAAATAAACTAACAGCCTGTGCTGTTCTTGGCTGATATCCTTGCCGTTTTGAAGAGGATGAGTAGAATTCCCTCCTCCCCTTCAAGTACTGTAGATGCAGTAAGCAATGCTTTGGTGCTTTACAGACCAACAGGATCCCACTCAGCCCAGGGATATGTGGTGTGGGAGGCGGAATCACTTAATATCAACCACAAGTGGCCACCTCCACCCAAGCCTACACAGAACACCAGAGAGAAATACACCCACAGCCACTGGACAAATGCTGTGGCCCCTGTGGAATGGAAGTGAGGGGAAGTTGTATAAGAGGAAAACGGTACAGGGGTTTCAGAGGATATGGCTGAGCTTGTCCCCTTCGGGTATCTTACCGGGATATGAGAAAGAGATGTTCATGCGGGATCCCGATCCAAAGCCCTCTGCAGTCAATGGAAAGGTTCCCAACAGAGCTCAACTCCACTGGGCTTTGGATCAGGCTCGGCAGGACCAGTGAGGTTCATTCTTGGTGTAATATTATAATAAAAAATAATTATACCGTTTTGGAGAAACTTTCATCCAACATCTGTTTCCAACCAGCACGCCCCATTTGGATTCCTACACTCCAAAGCACAGCTCAAAAAGATACTAGAGATATTATCCACTTAAAAATTAGCACCAGTTAATTCTGCAAGCCCCTGTTTGCTTTATTCGTGTGAGCAGTCTCAATGAAAATGAAAAAAGCTATTCAAGTGAATAAAGCCACAGATGCCCAAGAAAAGGCAGTGGCCCAGATTCTGAGCACCACTCAGCATGACTCAGGAGTGGGAGGCAGAGGTAAAGGTGGCCGTATGCCATCCTTGTAGTCCCTCGATTTTGGGGCCAGCTTGGGATTAGTTGTTTCCCGAGGGTAAGTTAAAGCACGCTGAAGGCTCTGACTGCCTATGGCCCCAAAGGGGTTTTCCGGCAGCTAGAAAGAGTCAGAGTCTCAGGGTTGAGATGGAAGGGGTGGCTGAAGCACTACACTGGCTCTACATTACCCAGGACTCCTCTTACACAAGGGGAATTCCCAGTAACTAATGAAGTCAGGTGGCTTCCCAGCTGTTCTTCCTGGAGTCTGACCCAGGGTTTAGAAGCTGCAGGAGGCGGGTCAGGCAAATCCATCGCGGGAGCTCCCCTGATTCCCTATCTTCCCGTTCTGTTGTTCAGTGTTCCTCAGAATACAAGGCATCACCATCTTCACGCCTGTCTCAAGAGTAGTTGTTACATTCATTTAGGGGACAGCAGGCAAGTTTTCCAATGACTGGGGCATGAGATAGCCACACAGCCTCTGACCAAGTTTCCTTTCAGTATTAGACCCAACCTGTTGTGTAAGAGACATGGAGATTCTCATTGGTGGGTAAACAGTAGGACAAATGGACATTACTGTGCTTTGGCAGATGCGCTCCTTTGGGTTTTGCTGACTCCACAAGGATGAAGCTTTCCTCAGAATTTGGCCTGATATCTACAATAACCTCTTTCTTTGCCACCAAAATGCAACCACTCCTGAGGTCTATGTGCAGATTCATGTGTGAGGGTGGGGAATGGCAAAGAATATTATATTAATTTGAAGCTATCTAGTGGAATTTAGCCTGGACATTAGGGTAACGCCCATAATTCCTTTGGAGTTTTAATAATCACAAGTGTTCAGGACCTCAGTTCAGCACCACAGCCGCAGCCCCCTGTTGGAGCATCAGTTTAGCTGATTCAAAGAAAAGCCTGCCATCTAAGGACTCACAAACAACACTTCTTACACCAACTTGCGGGTCTCCCATCCAGGCATTAATCAGGCTACATGGAGCTCGGCTGGCCTGACAAAAGCAGAGCTTGAAGCACTATGGCACTATGGCAAGTATCACACACTTATTTAACTGGGGTTTCATTCCTGATATTTTAAAAAAATTCTGCTGAAATGTTACAGCTAAAACTGGGTCATTATTTTCCCCTCAACTCCATTTCCATTTTAATGCTGATCATGGACTCAGAGAAATGTTGGGCTGGAAGGGACCTTGAGAAGTCATCAAGTCCAGCCCCTGGATTGAGGCAGGACCAAGTACACCATCCCTGACAGGTATTTGTCCAATCTGTTCTTAAAAACCTCCCATGATGGGGATCTCAGCTGGAAGACTATTCCAGTGCTTATAATTAGATAGTTTTTCCTAATATCTAACCTAAATCTGCCCATTACTTCTTATCCTACCTTCAGTGGACATGGAGAACAATTGATCATAGTCCTCTTTCAAACAGCCCTTAACATATTTGAAGACTTATTCGATTCCCCCTCGATCTTCTTTTCTCAGGACTAAACATGCTCAGTTTTTTTAACCTTTCCTCATAGGTCAGGTTTTCTATCATTTTTGTTGCTCTCCTCCAGACTTCCTAATTTATCCACATCTTTCCTAATGTGTGGCACCCCGAAGTGGCCACAATACTCCAGCTGAGTCTTACATACCATTCTGTTTCCATTGCAAAAGTAAAATGTCCCCATAATATACTTACACCATCCATTTGTACAGCTTATTTCCTTGTGGTATGGTTTCGAAAGGATAGTGGCATAACAGCCAGAATAAATTTTATTCCAAAATTTTAATAGCTGAAAGTGAATCTAAAGAACAGTATCTGCTAGCCTTATCATATTGGCAGATACTGTTCTTTAGATTTATTGCACAATGGTAATCAGGCTATAATATAAATACACTGCATCTTTAATTCATTAATCACTCTGGAAAACAAAATGAACTACTGTAAAGAAGATTATACATTTTTCTTCTTTTTTCCAATAAAAACTGGTGACTAAAACTCTGTTCTTTAGGGGGCTTAGAGAAGGAAACATAGATTTTCACCTCTGCTGCAGCTGCAGCTCAAATATGAACCACTGGCTTAAGTCCCTGCAAGGTCAATTTAGCTTTACATCCGCCTCATCTACATAAACTGGTCTCCTAGAAGCTTTCTGCACCTGGATCTTCTGGCTGCAATCTTAAACACCATAACTACTATTTCCTGTTGCTCAGTATCTTGTGTACTGGTTAGATCAGGGGTAGGCAACCTATGGCACGCGTGCCGAAGGCGGCACACGAGCTGATTTTCAGTGGCACTCACACTGCACGGGTCCTGGCCACCGGTCCGGGGGGCTCTGCATTTTAATTTAATTTTAAATGAAGCTTCTTAAACATTTTAAAAACCTAATTTACTTTACATACAACAATAATTTAGTTATATATTATAGACTTATAGAAAGAGACCTTCTAAAAACATTAATATGTATTACTGGCACACGAAACCTTAAATCAGAGTGAATAAATGAAGACTCGGCACACCACTTCTGAAAGGTTGCCGACCCCTGGGTTAGATGCTACTCTCCTACCCCAGAGATGCCTAGTTTATAAAGCACTTTGTGTGGGAATCACCATATAAATGTGATATCTTATCAAGTCAGATCTCTGACAGTGTCATTTTGTATGACTGCCCCAAACTGTGTTCTAAAAGAAATGGGCCACTGTTCACATAGGAATTGGAATCCTGGATGAAGTGAGCGAGACGGCATCACAGATGTTTGTAACGAGGGTGGGATGGACTTTTCTCCCCTGAAATGTGAACTTCCCCAACACAGTGCTATGCACTGCAAATTCCCCAATGTCCACATCCATGACCTGGCAACAATCCCCAGACCCTCTGCAGCAGCTAATTGATGCTGACTTCTGAAAGGACAAGCAAAGATGCCTTTTCACTGCTGCATATTCCGTGGCCACAGTATCTCATTATGTTGGCTACTTTTCAATCAGATGGACCTCCCAATAGGTGCAATTCACAGTTGCTTCAGGCACCATCTCTATGCTAGATTGTTGCATGTGTACTGGAATGGATCACTGCCTGGACCACTCCTCCCTATCAATCACACCCATTTTCCCACAGCCATTCATTCTCTGGATGCAGTGCTTGCAGCACACCAAGGTGCTCCATCGTCACTAGAAGTACTACAGAGCTTTGGTGCACTTGCTGCGGCTTGCAAGGCTGTTGGTGCAACTTGCACTCCACTTCTCGCCAGCATCCCATGCATTGGATGGGACAATCAGACCCAGGAAACTTGAACAGAAAGAAACTGCTGAAATATAGTAGGTGTATAGCATTGGTGGCCTCACTGAGGATGCTCTGTTGGCTTCACAGTTACCATACGTGATGGCACTTTCTGGACATCTAATGGCTGTTGTGCTATTGGTGACCTTGGGCAAGTTCCCCCTCTCCCTGTGTCTCAGTCTCCGCCCCCCCCCGAAAAGAGGCAAAGTAACAATAAAGTTAGGGGTGCCTAGACTCTAGGAAACCCCATTCCAACTCCTGGCAGTGTCATATTAGCCCTTCTCATGGGGTAAATTTAGTTCCATGCAGTTTACTGTATGTGGATTCTTCAGACAAGATCTTAAATAAAAAGGTCACATCCGCATCTCCATGGCAGCATTCACAAGAGAAATAGTTCGTTCCACTGGCCAAACCTCCCCCTCCTACTCCAACAATTGTGTACGGGTTGGTTTCTTCCCTCCATCCCATTATTTCATTTGTGGTCAATATATACAGCTTCAAACGTGGTGTTTGCAGGAGCTACGCCATTGCCTTCAATTAAATCTGGGCCCCAATACTTACATATAACAGTAAATCAATGGGAGTGTGGCCTGTGGAAGAACTTAAGGAATTGGCCCAAAGTTTTGAAGAGGAGCTAAAAGAAAATGTTTATAATATTCCTGGTGAATCATCCATGCATCTTGATAGGTTCATGGAATTCTGCCATTCAAATGCAGGAAATAAAAGGGTGCACAAAACTAATTGATAAGGTTTTCACACATACAGATGGCTGAGAACAGAATATCTAGGAGGCCATGACAATTCCACATTCCTGATAATGTACTGAAAGTTTTAACATCTCTTAAATATAGAGAAAAATGCATTTGGAATAGGGCCCAAATGTCCCTTCCTCCTCATTCACCATCTTTTTCTCTCCTGGAAGGTTCCCAATGCGCCTAAACACTGATCTGGACCAATTCTTGGCTTCTCTGCTGAGATTGCCAATCAGTGCTAACTGTGGTGGTCTGCTATATGGACCTCTCTGCACCAGGAACAGGACGGTGACCACAAGACTCAGCTTCACATACCAAATATGCCATCAGAAAGGCTTTATATCCAGTCCCCTAGAGAGAAAATCAGGGCTACCAATGGATTCTCTACGTGTTCTAAAAAGCATGTAAAGATGTAAATACATATTCCTCCCTTCTCTCCAATTTAGAGTAGCCTGTGTCCCGGGGACCTTTAACTATACATTGTGCAAACTGCACAAATGTGTGACTGAGTGATGCTGAATATGTCTGTGAATATAATCGTATGAGATGCTGAGTGGAGTCCACAGGGATTTCTTGTTGCTAGCAAGAAGTTGATTAGTTCCTCCATCATCAGTGTGCATGAGGGTCACAGAATTGAAAGCTGACCCCAGATAGATCTAAATAACATCTCTATTTTTAAAACAAAACTGTTGTGCTGTAACTTTCACAAAAGAGCAGTTACAGCTACGCACTTCTTCTGATTTATCTGTCTGACCTCTTTGACACTTCTGCCTCCCCCATGTGACCATCAATTTCCCCCAAACATCCCAAATATAAGGCCCAATCCAACTTCCACAAGTCAGTCACCTGAGCAAACTCCACAAAGCCCTGAAAAACTGGAAGGCTAGGGCACAGGATAGTACTGTAAAGCCAGTGCAAAATAGTAGCAGAGCAACATCTAAAAATCAGGGAGACATGTTTTGCTGGACGGGGAAGGGGGGTTCTATTTGTTTAAATTAAATTCCAAAATTCATGAAGCTTCAACAACTGCAAAATGGGGCTTAAAAACAAACAAAAAAACTAATTTATTTCATCTCCATTTCAGCATTGCAATGCATTAGAAACTTTGTTTGTGCTTTCCCTATCAGATCTAGAATTATATTTATTTCACAAATTAGCTCTCTTGATCTCAAACAGGGAAACTAAAAGTTATATTAAAAATGGTAAGTGATGCTTAAACGGCTGATCCTGCCAATAAATAATGCCTGCCTGTAATTTGAAAACCATTATGTAGTTGAAGCAATGAATGATTTAAGACTGCTTATTTAGATCACCTGTGATAACATGTTTAAAGTCAAGGCTCTACACATACAATCAAACATGAGAAGCAAGCTAAAAATCTTCATCTGGAAATAGGAAAACCAACAGGTTTTGCAGTTTTATTCTTTACTTTTTTAAAGATTTCATTAAAAACACAAGACGAAATAAATATTTTAGGCAACCAGCAACAAAATGGGAAAATACCATGTGTTCGGAGTTTTAGTGCCCTCTGAGTGCAGGAATTTATTTGCAGCAAGCACAAAATAGACAGCAAGCATAAAAATTCAGCAGATTCCCGCTAGTAAAATTATTTATCAAGCTAACAAGGGAGGAACCCTTCTAGTAGCAACAAGCCAGCAAGAAAAAGATGTGCCTTTATATTTTACCTTTGGGTTAGCGCACCAGTAAAAATGCCAACTGACAAGCACTTCACATAAACATTTCTTTCTAAATGAGCTGCCTTGTTAGAAAAAAAAAAAAAAAAATTCTAAGCAAAGGCGCACTACAGTCAACAGACAGAAAAATCCAGGATGAATGCAGTTTTGCTCAATAGTACAGAATATAAATAAAGACATAAAAATAACGTGGTTATATAAACGAGTTTAATAAATTAATACTTCATTTTATATTTAAAATAATAACTCAAGCTATAAATCCACCTTAGCATTTGATTGTACCAAAAAGAAAAAGAAAAAAAGAAGTACCTCCCAGTAATCTATTATTTAGATCTTTCTTACCTTTGGAAACAAAATATATATAACAAAATATACTGTACTGTTGTTAGCTGTGCTACACAAGCCTCATTGCAATATTTATATATTTATTTTATGACTGGAACCCTGAAGTCGGTTTTACAGTTTAGTTTCACGATACCAAACGTTGATTATAAATTATAAATGGCTTTACTGCAGCCTGAACAGCCAAAAAATTTGGAGACACGTCGATCGCCTGATCCCAATTAAATTTTAAAGAAATAGTAAAGTGACACATCTTCCGAATAGCTGCACTCTAAAGAGGACTGCAAATTATTCCTGTCGGCTGTACAGTGAGGCTGTTCCCTCAGAACAGTCCTTTGCTAGAATGTACATTTGACAATTGTCAGCAGGCTAAAAAACAAAAAATCCCCAAAACAATCCAAGGTCTTTTTTTTCTTTTTTCTGTTGCATAAAGAAAAAGGTTTGGGGGATCCCCAAAATCAGACTGTCTACTTTATCTCAACCTGTAACTCAGGAAGTAAAACCGGCAACATCTGTAGACAAAAAAGCAAACTTTCAGAGTTTTATACTGAATCTTGAGGGGAAAGGTTTTTATGAAGATTAAACAACATTGCTGGCCTGATCCTGTATTTGTTACTCAGGCAGAATGCCAAATGAAGCCAAGAGGGTAACAAATGTGGGGTAAGATACGTGAGCCAGATCAGGGGAAAAAGTCCCAAATAAATTCTCCTTTTAGCTTCTGGTCCCCTGCAAAGACCAACATTTTCCCCTGCTTCTACAGAAACTCACAGTACTGGGTGAGCATGACAAAATCTCCCACTGAACAAATGAACTGAACTGCTTCTTTAGGCTACCGAGTGCATTTCTTGTGCTTAGGCCAAAAAGTCTCCAAATCTAAAATGACCACTGCAGGGTCTGATCCTGCATTTCTCGAGCACTCTTTTGAAAACAATGTAAGTTTGGGGTGTGCATGTAATACAGGCCTGAGCTTTGGAGCTTGTTAAATGCTGATGGATTGCATGAATATGAATATTTGTCTGTAGGGGACAAAGGCTTTTGAAGAGTGAGCTCAACATCATGGGCAAAACAAACAATAACAAAAAGGGGAAGAGCATCCTGGATGCAAACTACGAGATAAATAATATATTTCAACTTTTATGTTGCTCGCCTTTGATCTGGTACCGCTGACATTATGGTCCTGTTAAATTTTCAGCATACAGCCAACATGTAAAAACAGAGCCAAAAGGTATGATGGAATGAGTGGAATGGTGAATGTAGAGAGGATCTCCTGTTGTTTGAACAGAAGAACGAGATAGTTGATGGGATGTGGCTGTTTCTATGGAAGATGAGTGGTTAATATATCCAATGTTGTGTTCTTGCCTTATTACAATATAATCTGAGGCCAAGCGATATGAACACAGAATTCCCATTAAGCCCAGAAACATGTGGGAGCGCTGTGTGCAGAGCAAATGGCCCTTAGTATTCAAACTGGAGTATATAGATAGATGGGGGTTCCAATTCTGTCCATACTTCTCATGGCCCTGGTTAAAACAAAGTAAGGAAAAAAGTAGTAAATGTGGAGGAAAACAAGGGGCATGCACCATTTTCCCCACTCCGCTTTTTATTTTGCATACCAAACTTTAGGGACGAGTCCTACACACCCCTACTCACATGAGCAGTCCTTACACATATGAGTTGTCTAATACCCGCCAATTGAATGACAGCTGTTTTTATTACTGGCTGACTTCAAACAATCTTCGCTCTTTTAGGATCTTATATACTCAAAACCAAAACACAGTTAAGGACCCAATCCTGCAGCTTTCAGCCTTACCTGCATTAATGAAATTCTTAGTTTGGTATGGAACCCGATTAAGCTGGACCAACATAAGCTCGACTTTGTGCCAAAGCAGTGGATCCACCGCTAGAGTTTGCTCTGGTGCAACTGCATCACCATAGTGCAAGGGCGGAGCAGATTTCCTTAATGTTGACTGCTCACATGCATAATGCCAGGAAATCAGATTCTAAGACGTCAATAACTCAGTACAATACTACCACCTAACATGAAACCGGCTATTTAATTACTTATCACCACTAACAAAAGGTCTCTTTATTTTGATTAACTTTGAGAGAACAAGGTACTTGGAATCAGAGTATGTTTAAATAATTACACAATGCAAGATAACATGTCTGGAAGCAAAAAATGGTGCAAGAGGAAGACGGAGAAGAAATAAACTTGTTCTCACTTCCCAATGTAAACTATGAATGACCTCCAGGTCAATTTTTCAGAGTATCTCAGATCAATTCAATTCTCACCTCCGCTCCCTACCTGCTAGCAAATGAATATATTGTGCCTTCCAATAGACTGAAATGACTAAAAGGAAATCGCATTTAGCTGCATCTGAATAACCATGGTTATTAGATGATGCATGCAGAGGGAAAATTACCATTTCTCTTCTTCTATTCCTTCTACTCTGTCTGATTGTCATTCTCACCTCACTGGTGATTAAGTTGTAGGATGCTCTTGCAGATTGTTAATTAGGTGTTAATATCTGCAAGGGGCCACAGCAAGCTTCTACACCTGAGGTCATTTCTCAGAAGTCAGGCTGTCTCCAGTGACAGTACCTGTAATTCCCATAGCTAGTTTGATTCCTACTCAACAGCTGGAGCTAGTATCTCTTTCATGTCTGGTTTCATTTCCTATCTGAAATTATATGAGTGCTAATATCTTTATTATCTTTCCCATAGATGTGCAATGCTTGAGAGAGTGGCACAGCATGTTGTTCACAGGCTTATTATTGTTTTTTTTTTTTACCACAGCATTTTGAAAACAGCTCAAGCAAAAAGCTTTATGGTTAGCAAATTCATAGCTGAAGATTCCATTATTGGATCTGGGGAAGAAAGTAGGGCCGGGGAAAACAATAGCAATAATTTTGATAGACAAAAATAAAAGCTGCACAACTGGTAAGTGAAAATGGCTTAAACTTTGGGAACTAATGTAATGGCATTGAGAAGGGGGCGGGGAAATGAACAAGGCACCCTGACCTCCATAAGTCTTGGCAGCTGGTTTGTGAGTGTGTGCATGTGTGAGCCAGTGAACCAGTAATGAAGGGTTTTCAAGGACACATCATTTTGCTTAAGGTAATGAGTCATGTTATATTTACAATGATTAATAAAAAAAAAAAAAAACAGCTTGGGTCTGCCTTTCAGAAAACTCCTTGCTATTTGAGGGCCTGCTCCTTGTATTTAATTGGGCACCCAAACCTCCCACTTTGTTCAGGGGATGAAATTCACATCTGGGCAAAGGGCATGCACGAGTCCTACAGACCACTTAAGTCCTGTTTTAGGAGTTTCAGGGAACGTAAATAATGAGTAGTCAGAACCATTGTATCTAAATACCTGTCATTTATATTCCTCACCCAACGAGATGAAATAAGGACACAAAACAAATATAAATGACAGATCTTTATATATGCAGTGTTGTTGTAGCCATATTGGTCCCAGCATATTAGAGAGACAAGGTGGGTGAGGTAATATCTTTTATTGGACCAACTTCTGGTTGATGAGAGAGACAAGCTTCTCACTGGTTAAAACAAAGGAAGGTAAAAATTAGCTAAAAGGGAAAAAAAAGGCAGTAAATGTGGAGGACAAAAACTGGCACACGCCATTTTTTCTGTTGGTCTGATAAAAGATATTACCTCACCCACCTTGTCCCTCTAATATTCTGGAACCAACACAGCTACAACACTACTACAAACAAGATATTTACATAAACCCCTTTCAGCAGAAGGCATCAGAGAGCTTTACAAATATTTCTTAATTCTCCTAACACCCCTCTAAGGTAAGAATTAATAACCTAATTGTATAGCTAGGTAAAGTGAAGTATACAGAGATCAAAGGCAATAGGTATTTAGATGAAGCCAATGGAATTGACTACTCATGCTTAAAGCTAGGCAAATGCTTAAGTACCTTGCTAAATAAGGGATCAATTCATTTGACTAAGGTCTCACAGGGAGTCTATACAGTTAGGCCTGGTCCACACTACCCCCCCACTTCGGACTAAGGTACGCAAATTCAGCTACGTTAATAACGTAGCTGAATTCGAAGTACCTTAGTCCGAACTTACCGCGGGTCCAGACGCAGCAGGAAGGCTCCCCCGTCGATGCCGCGTACTCCTCTCGCCGAGCTGGAGTACCGGCATCGACGGCGAGCACTTCCGGGATCGATTTATCGCGTATAAACCAGACGCGATAAATTGATCCCAGAACATTGATTGCCTGCCGCCGGACCCTCCAGTAAGTGTAGAAGTACCCTTAGACTAAAACTGTCCCATTTTCTAAGCACTGCACCTTTTGGAGCCATAAGAAATACGTTTAACATATTGCACGTTAAAGAGCTACTTTTTCAGTCTCTGATCAATGTGGACTGTATATTTAAAAAGTGTAGATCATTTGGTAAATGACAAACACTGAAAACCCCAAAGAAAGACTGTATCTATTAGCACGTAAACTAAAATTCTATGTTAGAACTAAACAACAGCAGAAATCACACTAGTGCAGTGATGTTTCAGGTCTTAATTCTAAACTCAAGCAAAACTAATAAATTGACCTTGATGGGAGTTTTGCCAGATTCGGACACCAGTGATAAAAAATTCTGTTCTTCGATCATAAGGACACAAGCAGTTTTCACTCTCTCTTCAAATGAATACGGATGAGATGAAGACATAGGATTTTACAGTGTTTATTAAGTTTACACTTTCATGATGTATCAAACTTGTTTTACCTAGAATTTCTGTAAAACACCCTGTAAATTGTACATGGTGGGGGTTTTGCTCTCATTCTCTTGACTGACATAGCAAAATACCTTCCATTTGAAACAGGCCTAATATAAAAAAGGCCCTAGTTTGGCTAGATGTGCACATACATGGCTTCTACTGACTCTGATGGGAACTTGACCAATAATATGTCACGGAAGTTTTATGCATAATTTAGAATTTAGTAAAATGAAATCAATTTGTAAAGGGGTACCTACACACGACTGCAAACTCAAATAGAGCTCGTTCATACACACAGAAATTTAGCTGGTTACTTATTGCCTATATTCCCTTTCCATTATATCAGACATTTAGCCCTAGAAAAGAACTTGTGTGTTTAAGACCCAGCCTTCTACTGTCTCTATTGAAGTCATCATCCAGTGTTTGTGACATCACAGTCTGTTGCCGTGAAAATGAATGTTGAAGTCATATCCTACATTCTGACTTCAATGCAGACTAAAGCTGGACAGGAACAAAGCATGGGAAAGAGCAAGTTCCTGTGCAAGCACATCTTTTTAATAACTACGTGTGGGTACAAGGAGCAAATCCTAAAAAATCAAATGAAAAGTGAATAGATTTATATTTTAAGCCTGCTTTATTTAAAAGGTTTCCCTTGCATGAAAGTTCTTAATGGTAAGCTGCAAAAGGGAAAGGAAATGTGTGTGTGTTCTTTAATTCTCCTTATCCTCACCTTAACTTCAGGGCTTGTCTACATAGGGAAATTCAATGGCAAAACTAAATCTGTATAATTATAACAAGAGAGTTATACTGGTATAACTTTCCCTATGGACACTCTTCTTCTGAAATAAGAGCAGCTTTTTCTAGTATAATTTAAACCAGGGGTAGGCAACCTATGGCACGCGTGCCGAAGGCGGCACACGAGCTGATTTTCAGTGGCACTCACATTGCCCGGGTCCTGGCCACCAGTCCGGGGGTATCTGCATTTTAATTCAATTTTAAATGAAGCTTCTTAAACATTTTAAAAACCTTATTTACTTTACATACAACAATAGTTTAGTTCTAGTCTCCATATGGGGGGTTATGTAAGTGTGCATTCACACCTTTCCTTATACCAGTATAGCTTCCTGCCTAGACAGCCCTTAAACACACTGGCTGAAATTCTGGCCCCAGGAAGTCAGTGAGAGTTTTGTCATTGACTTCACTGGGTCAGGATTTCACCCACTATCTCTTCCTCCTCAGCAGATGAGTTGCAGTTTAGGTTTCACGCTATTGCGTTACCATCAATGCAGCCCTCCAAAAATTACTAAGGTAATCCTCCAAAAATAAGCAAAAAGAATTCATTTGTTTTGAAAAAAAAATATTATGAGGTGATTATAAACTGTAAAGTACACAAACAATTAGATTTGCTCTTGCCGTTCATCTATAAGGGGAACAGGAACATTATATTACGGTCTGTGTAAGAAGAACCAAATTTGGCCTTCACACAAATAGCATTAAAATCCCACTGACGTCAAAGGCAATGGAGACACATATCACAGGGCATAATTTGGCCCTTGCTGTGGCATTTTGCTCTTGGCTGTTGACTCCCTTATGCTAGAAAGTGGAAATGCTTTTCTGCACCAAATAAAATTAACAGGAAAGGTTGGATAGTGTAACAAATACATTGGGAAAGAATGTTTAGGGCCAGCCTTCAATCTTGCACAAGACCCACACTAACATCACCAGAGGCTTTATATCAGGGATGGGCAAACTACCGCCTGGAGGCCACATTCGGCCCTTCAGACATTTTAATCTGGCCCTTAAGCTCCCGCCGGTGAGCGGGGTCAGGGGCTTTCCCCGCTCCAGCCGGGGAGTGGGATCAGGCATTTGCCCCGCTCCACGCGTGCCGTGGCTCTGCACAGCTCCCAGAAGCAGCAGCATCTCCCCGCTCCGGCTCCTACGTGTAGGGGCAGCTAGGGGGCTCTGCACGCTGCCCCCGCCCCAAGCACGGCCCCTGCAGCTCCCACTGGCCGGGAACTGTGGCCAATGGGAGCTGCAGGGGCAGCACCTGTGGATGGGGCAGCGCGCAGAGCTGCCTGGCTGTGGCTCCGCATAGGAGCCAGAGGGGGGACATGCTGCTGCTTCCGGGAGCTGCCTGAGGTAAATGCTGCCTGGAGCCTGCACCTCTGACCCCCTCCTGCGCCCCAACCCCCTGCCCCAGTCCTAATCCTCCTCCCGCCCTCCAAATCCCTTGGTCCCAGCCCGAAGCATCCTTCTGCACCCTCCAACCCCTCATCCCCAGCCCCACCCCAGAGCCCGCACCCCCAGCCAGAGCCCTCACCTCCACACACACCCCCCAACCCCCTGCCCCAGCCCAGAGCTCCCTCCCGCACCCTGAACTCCTCATTTCTGGCCCCACCACAGAGCCCACACCCCCCAACCAGAGCCCTCACCCCCTCCCACACCCCAACCCCCCAATTTGGTGAGCATTCATGGCCCACCATACCATTTCCATACCCAGATGTGGCCCTCGTGCCAAAAAGTTTGCCCACCCCAGCTTTATATGGATTATCTCATAAAATATCACCTCATATCCATGCTTATATTTTAATTTCATTATTAATATAGTGATATATATCAGGAACATGAACCAACTCCCACTGACTTTCACAGGAAAAAGTGCATGGAATTTTGCCAAGGATTTATTTGGTCCATAATCTTACTACCTTTACATATATCAAAAGAGATGTTTGTATAGTGACTGTATCTTAATCAACAGCTACAATAGACTTTATTTACACACATCATATGAATTGCCTGCATTGCTACAAATATGCTAGAAATAACATAATTCCTTCAAAGAAATCAAATTAGCAATGAGATCACTGACACCACTGTCCACTACTATCCTCCTATAATATTAAATTCCCTTAACCAAACTGACTTTATGAGAATAAACTAAGTGAGCCTCCAGAGAGTGCAAAGTATTGGACTTTTCATATCTAAACTTATTATTCCTAATATCACAGAGAAACTTCCCTGAACTGGCCTTCTCCTTCCCAAATTCCCCATCTGAGCAGATGTCTCTCTTTTTCTTGCATTTACCTGTCAATCATGTTCACAGCTGAAATTTGATTTCTCTCCCAACAGTAACCTTAGATGAAATATTACCATGGGGTCAGTCCAATCTCAACCTGGCCATAAAAGTTCATTAACTCTTCCTAGACCCAATATATATTTGTTTCAAAGTAATGGGATCTGTTTTTTCAACAATGCCTAACAGGACAACCAAAAAATATACAAGTAAATGAAATTATTGTGTCTATTTTCCAGGCCAGGGTACATTGTGCCTATATAAGTCCTGTTATTACAATTATACATTAAATTAAACACTTTTTAAAAACATGTCCATAGATAACTGAACAAAATTAGAAATGATTGATCTTAGCTTATTTAAAATAAAGAACTCTTGTTAGCAATGAGCTGATCGACAATACACTGTACCTGAACAGTGAAAAGAAGTATCTTGACTATGTTTAAAATTCCTATTCAAGCCTATTCAATATATGCAACATAATATGCTCTACAAGGACCCATAATAAAACTAGGGGTCTGATTTTCTTCTTGCTTAAAACGCTATAAATCAGTTGTAAATTTACTGATATAAGTGAGATTACACCCGTGTATAACTCATGTAAATTGAGAGGAGAATCAGGTCACAAAATGTGTCTCTTATGAAGCTCTCCCCTGGCCCAATCCTGCAGCCTATACCCAAGCAAAACTCCTGCAAATGTCAATGGGAGTTTGACCTGCATGAATTCTACAGGATCAACCCCCCTTCTCCACACAGTCAGCCAAATTTTAAATAAAAATAAAACTCAGTTGCACTAGCTAATAAAAGCTAACAGTGCTTTGTTTAATAACACCCTTAATTGTTGATATAAGTGTTGTAGACTGTATTCTTGTCTAAAATAAGAGATTTCATAATTAAACTCACACAGGGATCTCTGTAATTGAAAATCCCATTTAAACCGCTTAGTGTTTTTTTACAGTTGAGCCTGATAATAAACAGATCCCATGGACCATATGTCTGCCTGAATCTAAGGAGGTGTGTGTGTGTGTGTGTGTGTGTGTGTGTATGTGTGTGTGTGTGTGTGTGTGTGTGTGTGTATAAAAGTTTGATCTTCTCATTTTCATTAATATTGTATATTCTATAAATGTGATAGACTGAATGGATGTGATTTGGGAGAGGAAGACAGCATTATGCTTCTCATTCAATTGAAAATTCTGGGCATGTACATAAAACAATACAGAGATCTATCATTTTCATCAAAATTTGAGACAGATCTTATGTAGCCTCATACTTAACCTCCATAGCTAGTTTCTGAATGCCAGCATTTGAAGACAAAAAAATAAGATGTTTGCAAGGAATAAAATATAAATTATACTACGTAGGAGACATGCTTAGTAAACAAAAGTAGAAAACATTCACATTGCCCATGTCACTTTTACACACCTGAATATGAGCCCGATCTAACTTCCATGGGTTATTAAGTAAGTTTCATATTAACAAACAAAACAAAGAAAAAAAAACCCTCTTACTCAAGTATGGAAATGAAAATCAAAATGTACCTTTTTTTTTTTTTACTTCAGGCAACAGGCATTTTCACATCACCGATGTAGAAGATTCTCTTGGGTACCTAATTTAGTAAATATATTAAAATAAACAAAACATAATTAATAAAGAATTTTAAAACACTGTAAAATATGTCACTTTTACTGATATTGTACAGAGCGGAACTGTTCTGATTGGATGCTAATTTAATTTCAGAGAGTCTTCTGTATTATTTATTAACAGTATTCTAGTGCTGATGAACTTAATGGAACACTGTTTAAAATGAAACAATTTTTAAATAGCATGCCTTGCCTTTATTCACATTAATAACAGGAGGATCTTAGTGATAGCACAATTATCTTAGTAAAACAAAAATACAATTTTTGTCTTGACAGTGAATATCAAACTACAATAGGTGAAAGCATTTAGTTTTCCTATAGTTTTCTTAAATAAAAATCTTTATTATTATTAGCTGTGCTAATGTAACTGGCAAAATAATTACCAATTTCTGTATATAGTCCATTATTTTCCAGACAGCAGTTTAATAACAAAACCAGAGCTGTCATTTCTCCCTACGGTTACTCACACTATACAAGTTCAGACTGTCAAAATATATTTAAAATCTAATTTTAAAAGATTCAACATTGTACAAAGTTACAATGAATCTTTGTACAATAAGTGAGATAAACCAGTGAGTCAATCTATGCTCTTTAAAAATGGATATTTTGTTATGTTTGTTAAATCTAACTTTCTCCATTGGACTATATATACACTATGTATACATATATACAGCAAGTATTCTGCGGGAAGTATAGCTGCAGCTACATCAATGTATGGTCATATCATGACATGAACATAGCAAGAAAAAATTGCATACCTGATTTAAGATTGAAAAAAAAAAAAGCAAGACTATCTATGGCTTTATTTGGCATTTTGATTGCAAAACAGCTCTGCAGCTTTAAAAAAAAATCAACTGGACAATTTGTGCCAACTAAATTATTATTCCACAATGTAAAAATCACTTTCAACATCAAACTGAATAGAGTGGCGTATTTAAATATTTTCAAGCATGCCACTTAAAACAATGTTTCCGTGTAGTGGGAAATTTTACATTAGATCATGTTTATTCAGAAATGTTTCAATCAAATCATGCACGTATACATATATAAATGCCCACATACACGTTCATAGCAAAGCAAGACAGCTCCTTTTCAAGACAGCTCCTTTGCCTCCCTAACAATCTTGTTGATACTGTCTGTTATTTTTGGAGAAAAGGGTCAGTGTCGCCTTATATGTAATATTTGGTATCCTGCCCAGGATCTCTTAAAGCAGATGACTTTTTTAGACCTTTGGTTTAATTTTCCTCAAGATGACCTCTGCTCCCATGCCAACTGATGAATCCATCCTGTTATTAATGCATTTAGTTGGGAGGAATAGGTATTCAATTCTCACACCTGAAGACCATCCAAAAAAGTGTTGTGGTCAGCCTGCTCTATTATCTTTAGTCTTTGATGAGGCTATCCCTTATCTAGAACCACAATAGTTCAATCAATTCAAAGGAGAACTGAAACAGAGTGGACATGCCTCTCACAGGCACAGTGCATGGAATCATTTAACAGGTTTATTTGAAGATCAGGTATTAATAAAAAGAGATTCCAAGAAATGCAGCACTAAAACAGCCTGGAGAGGCTAAGCAGATTTATTAATTTAACACGGCTGATAACACTTCTTTTTCTTCTTCTTTTAATTTGACAAAGTTGGTACATGAGAGTTATCATTTAATAAATTTGCTCCTCTATAATGCGGTGTGTTAAAAAGGATTTTACAATAAAGGCTGCTGAAAGACTGTGCTCAGTTTAGAGACTGAATCTGGTGTGGCATGAATATACAATTTTAAGCAGATTTAATCTTATATTATTCCTGTCTTCAAAGTGACTCTGCAGTAGATCTCTTATCAAAAGTGAAGTCTGTTCATCCTACATTGCAAAACAGAAATGTATTGCAAACTCTGGCCTGGCTTCTTATGTATTACAGTACTTTCATCAGTGAATTAGGAAGCAGTTTGGGGGTGAGGGGAAGGAAAGGAACTGGATCTTTTTTGTTTGTGTTACTTACCTTTCATCACTGCCAATGTTTCATTGCAAGGGCCTCAAATGTTTGAGAAAGCTGGGACTCTTTTTAGAGAACACCACAACTTTAGGAACTGATATCCACACACAAAACCCACTTTTTAAAGTTAGTTCCCAAGATCTTGTAAATTTCTACTTTTAAAAATCAGTGAAAGGGAAGGTTCTGGCTCCAGGTAGGATAATCAGCCTGTGTTAAAATGGAGCATTAAACTCTATCTCCGAGAGGGAGAAATTCAGCTGGATTTGGAAAACTGCTCTTCTCCCAACTGCAAATGATTTACAAAGCATGCAGCCTAAACCTCCCCCACCCCCTTCTCCTCCAGCCACCAAGGCTCTGATCCCAAACCTAATTGAAAGACTCCCATTGACTTCAACGGGCTTTGGATCAAGTTTAAGTGAGCCCAGGTTATCAGACAGAAAAGGAAAAAGGGGCCGAATCCAAATAAAAGAACAGCCCAGCTGGCTCCAGGAACGTACCTAAGGGATGATCAGTCAGCGGAAGGCCGCCTGCATGACACACCGGCGCTAAGGTTTGGACGGATGGATGGATCCTTCAGGAATTGAATTTAGACAACACACAAAAGCAGCGGCCTCCCTCCCTCCCCTCCGGCCCGGTGCTGTGCAGCCCCCGCCCTCCCCAGGGTGTAACACAGCCAGGCTGGGCCGCCCGAGAGCCCCCTTGGCAGTGGTTGGGAGGTGTGATCCGCCTGGCCTGTTTGCTGGCACAAACCCCTGCCTGGGTGAACGCCCAGACACAGAACCCCCTATTCATGGGGCAGCGCTGAGAGGTACCAGCCCCTGCGCCCCCCCCCCGGCTCATGGTGGCCGTGGGGTGTCCCTGCCCCAGCGCTTCTGGTCTGGGCCGCCTCCTTTGCAGGCAGCCTCTTGGCTCCCCCCTGCCCATTTGCCTCCTAGGGGGGCACTTCGCGCTAACACCCCCGGCTTGGCCCGGGATCGTCCCCACAAAGTTCTGGGCAAAGCCCCGGCAGAATGGAGCCGCTTCCCCGCCGCTCCGGCTCTCAGCGGCTTACAGGGGCGAACACGTGCCGGGAACCGCAGCCGCTCTCGCCCTGTCCCTCAGGCGCTCGGGGAGGGTCGGAGCTAGCGGCCAGACCCGGGCCCTTGCCCCTGCGCGGGGCCACCTGCTCCCCGCAGCGCGCCTGCCCCAGGGCAGGGCTAGAGGCTGCGGAGCGGCTCGGCCAGGCAGCCGGGGCTGGGCTGGTCCCAGCGCCGCGCCGCGGAGGGTCCGTGTTCCTGGGAGGGGACACAGGCTGCCCTCGGCGGAGCGAGGCGCGCGGGTCTGCGCCCTTTGGGCAGGGCACAGCGGGGGCTGGCAGACGCCGTCCGTGGGAACTCCCCCCATTTGAGTTCAGTGGGAGCAGGATCGGGCCCTTAATGGTCACGTTTCTGACGGGCCTGAGCCCTGACAGTGCCTGGGGGAAATACACAAATGCTGTTTCCTCCCTCAGCCCAGTGTCCCGAGGGAATGACCTCTCCTGCTATCCGGATCGGAAACGGAGACCCAGACCGGAACACATTTACACATCCGACCTCTCCACACGGGTTTATATTTACATAATAAAGTGGAGGGGAAAGGACCGAAACGGGAGACATACACTTAAAAACTACGTCTGAGACCACTCGGGTTATAATGGCCCTGCCCTTTGCTTCAGTACCCCCACATTGCAACCTCAGCCGTACTTGGGACAGTGTTTGGGATTTGTGGGTTCATGTCAACAGGATGCTATTTAATCGGATTCAGATCAGGTATTTCATTTCCAGAAACATTCCGAGTCATAACAAAACTATTGATACACATCAACCCGCAGGCAGATGGTTGCATTCGGGAACGCCCAATAGACGTTGGAAGCAAAGAGTTTATTCGGGAGAAATTTGGGGAGGGGTTATTTAAGTGGTAGAGATGTTCTTGGGGAGGGGGCGTTAATTATTTTTGTTTGTGGGGGGGGGTTCCCTTTCTTTATTTTAAATAATCCAAGCCTGGATGTAAGAAGCCAAAAGGGAACAAAAATCTTTGCCATTCTGCAGCTGGCTAGGGTGTGACTGTAGATCCAAATTCTGGCGAACTCAAGCCTGGGAAATGAATGTGTATTGCTGGTCTGCCTGACACCACGGAGGCTTCAAGGACGCTTGTTTTACACTGAAAACGCAGGCGGAGAGGGAGGGTAACTGTTGGCCAGATCACACATTGAAATGGGGGTGTTGAGCCCCGTTACGCCTCCATCCACAGCCATTAACATTTTGTTTTAAAGGGGAAAAGCTGCTGAGAACACTTTTCGGGGCTGTACTTCTTTATAAATTAACAATTGAGAGGCCATCAGTGACACTTCATCCTCTCACCCCGCTGGAAACTTTAGACACTGCTTGATTTGTCTCTTGCTCTATGCCTGTGAAAACGAGACTTCTAGCAAACTTCTGCTCTGTCTTCCATTCCTTCCATGCAAGATGTTTGGTGGGTATGTATTTAAAAGGAAAACACGTCGAAGTATACAGTACTTAAAATCAAGCGCATATGCAGGCAGCGCAATCTTCATCAGTATAACTCACTGCTAAAATTGCAGGCCTAAAGTATTTCACTGCAGTGTAAGAAATTGCACCGTTTTAGAGTTGAGGACCAGAAATGTGGGCACAGCACGCTGGAAACTCTCAATTTTGGTGAGTAATCAGCGATAACAAGCTGCCCTCAAGCACACTGCCAAATTATAGATTCGGATCAAGGTGATGGTGACTAAGAGAGCAGGAGTTTAACTGATTAGCCAAGTATCAACACACGCATCTACCCCCGTGTGTTACTTAGCGCTCGCATCGATCGCTTTCATCTTGGAATATTTTGCATTGCCCTGGTCTTGAGTTCACAAATCTGAGTGCACTCACTCCCCAAAGAGTGGTAAGCTTTATTTTTGGTCCTCCTCCACCACCAATTCCAGTCTATACTGACTGTCCTACGGTAACAGATGCTGTGGAGTGTACAGCATTAAAATCTATTGATTTGCATCCACTGAGCCTGCTAAATTCATTAGAAAGTGCTAAAACTGTAGTGTATGAATGCACAACTGTTTCTCTAAAAAAAAATAGTTCTTTAAACAACCTCCCACCTTTTTGCATCCTGTTGTACTAGCTTGTGCTATTTATAACAAGATGTGCACTTAAAATAGATACTATGTGGATACAGATAACCTGAGTGTATGTAAAGATGTGTTAAGCATGCAAAATATATTACATTTGCCACAGCAACAACTGGAATCTCCATGTTTTATGGTATCTACTGCCAACATGACATTAGTGATTTTAAAGGAGAAAATGTTTATTTAAAACCTTCACTACTGAAAAAAAGTATTTTTGTATGTGGCATTTTTAAATCCAAACATCTGAACAGGTGTCAGAAACAGTGAGTCCATTTAGTTCTGATGATGATCTTAGTAATAAATACAGAGGATTTCCTTTCAAAGCTGCACATGCTGAAATGACACCAATGTGGTTCTGGCATCTGAGCAGATAATTCTGATATATGCATCATTTCCTCCCTAAATCCAGGAAGCAGCAGTACTCTGTGTCTGATATTATGTCAGAGAAATTGGTATTAAAAATTATGAATGATTCTTGATCAAGAACTTCTTACATACTGTGGGGCGCGGGGAATACAGGGAAATGGAGCAGCTGTGCCAAAGTTAGTCCCAAAGAAAAAGCTTTTTAAAAGAAGAGCTTTTATTGTGGGGTAAATAAAAAAGGGAAGTAGCCTTTCTAATAAGTAAAGCCACATTTTTATTGTTGCTGAACAAAATGAGCAAACAGCACAGTTGCAATTGCAGAGAGTTATTAAAGAAAAAATACACTCAGGTGGCTAGGAATATTTTCCCTTTTTCAGATGTGATCCTGTGTGCGGAGGCAGGGAAAATACTGTAGTACAAACACAGAAATATTTCCCTCCACTAAGCCGAATCCTTGATGTTGGGAAGGGGGTTATGCTACATTTTAGAAAAAGCTTAAGAGTTGGGCGGGGGGTTTGTATCACATGGAACCATATTTCAAACTGAGCAAAGGGTCGCCTCTTTTGTGCACATCTTAATGAACATTCTTTGCAATGTAGGTAATAAATGAGAAAGAACCATAGGGCGATGGCAGAAATGGGACACTGTTAACGATGTGGAGAGTAAGAACTAACTATCTCCTTTGACATATCTCCTTACTCAGGCAAAGCTTCCACTGACTTCAGTAAGAGATTTACATGAGTGAGAAGTCAGTAAAGGGTACAGACTCCTGCTCCCCATTCAAATCAATGGGAATTTTAGCACTGAGTTTAGTGAGAGGCTTAGCAGGATACAAGCCAGAATGCTCCAAGCAAGGGGTGATTAATGAATATAGGTTATTCAGAGCAGATCTGTTCCAATTAGTTCTCAGCAAGCAGTTCTGCTGGAAAGGTGTGATCTCCCCTTAAATTCATACAGAACCCCAATAGATGGTTTGCTTTAGTGGTTATTAAAACTTGCTTGTAGTGGGGTTTTTTTTCTTTAGTTGCAATGTAACAGTATTTCAGACAGAGATTAAAATACAGCCTAAGGAAGACAATGCATTTTAAGTCTGAAGTAAAGACTGATATGTTAGGTTCATGGGCTAGGAAAAGGACCAGCCTTTTCTCTGTTGGAGTGTTTTTCCCTCTGACAATCTATTTCTTGGAAGGCTTTTCTTAGCTCAGTTCATAAAACCTTTACCTATACTGTGGGTGTACTAAAACCAACCAAGCAAAACCCAGAAAGAGCAATGTTTCATTTGCTCTATCACCTCTTCTTGGACTCAAAATACTACTGTAAACCTAGTAACTGCTTACACCTTTTCATGTTACTAAACTATAAGATCTATTGTATTAACAGGGTTAATGTTGTGCCACAAATTGATTGCACATAAGAGGGGCTCTGCATCTGTGCCTAAGAAACTAGCTGCAGTGTATTAGTTTAAAAGGTAATTTTAAATGTAAGGTGCTTATCAGTTTACTGAAAATATCAATACTTGTGAATGTTTTTGGAATAATTCAGTCCCTAAGTGACCGCTATGAAAAATGTGGGCACTAATAGAGGTTTAAACATTTCAAGAAGGAGAAAAAGTTGCTATCTTTACGAGAGCAGATAATTTTCTAATCAGCCAATGGCAGCCAGTTTACCCTCAGATTACATATTAACTAGAATATGAAGCTCCAATTAACCAGAATATGGAGCTTGAACCATTACTCAAATTGTGGTGTAACAGAAGGTCAAATGCCAAAGGGCACTCCATTGACTTCGTGTTCAGGAGGAGGGGCGAATATAGAACAGAATTGGTTAACACCAGGGACCAGTTCCAAAGCTCCATAAAAGTTTCCCATTGAAAGGACCCATTCTGCTACCACTGAAGTCACAGATTTATTTATTTGCCATTGACTTTAATGGGAGCTGATTCAGTCAGAAATCAATGCTTGAACTCCCCCCTCGATGAGACTGTTGACACAACCTGTTGTGTTTTAAGGGAAACTCGGCCTTCCTGAGCAGAGCATGACTTAGGGGTCCGATCCTTCAGTCCTGACCTGAAATCAGTGAGAACTCTGCCTGGGTAAACAGTGCAAGACCCAACCTGGAGCAGTTTCTCTGAGAAACAGCTGTTTCAACCCCCACCCCCAAGAACAGAATTCTGGTGCAGTTTGCTGTGATGTTTTAAATTCCACTCTCTCCATACACTGGGGGTTATTTTATAATTTAGAAGAAATTTATAAATAGTGTTGGTTTTTATGAGCCTGAGATAAAGCTAAATTCAAGTGAAGCTGTAACATTCTTCAGAGAGGCCTAAGTTTTTCAAATGAACTACAAAGTTAATCCTATTCAAATACTGGAGAAAACGCTATGAAAACCTCTCTACTTATTTGGGAGCTGCTAGGGAAAGTAACTGTAAAATAATTGGGTCAATTGTTTTAGGAGATATTCAAAGCTGAAAATGTCCTTTGGCATGCAGAACTATAGTAAAGAGCACACCTTTGGACCTTAACATTTTTTAGCAAATTAATCTTTTTGAGTGTTTGTTTAGGACAAATAACTTGAAAGTCCTTCGATTTTTTATTTTTCCCTCCTAAATTCACTGTGAACCTTCTAAGGCCTGTGGCTGACAAGAAAACCCTGATGTGGAAAAGGGAGGGGAGGGAGGTTAGAATGGGGTATCCGCCAAATGTCCAAAACTCTTTATCTCTAACATTAAATGAATATGTGACAAGAAAAACCTGACGCAGTGTCATCTCTTACTACATACAAACTGTTCTGCTTGGATCAGATGATAAGAGGATGTTAAGTCTTCCCTTTCACTCTACTCCATCATAAAACAATCAAAATATAGGACCATATCGTGTTATCAGGTTTTTCAGCAGAACTTCCCTTTGAGATCAATGGCTTGAAATTGATGGCACGATATGACTCATAGCAACTAAGGCTCTCTAAGTCATTACAAAACTGAGAAATTATACCAAGTACCTGAAAGATCACGTTTTTCACCTGCCTGACATATAACTAATTTCTAGTGGGTGATAATTTTCCACTTTACATATAACTGATCACTAACTTCTCTTCTCCTTTTTATCAGTGGGTTCAACTCTTGTATCAGCATCACTTCCTTGCAATGTATTAGGCTTAGATACTGCTTTCATAGTTGTTTAACTTTTTAAACTACACACTAAAAAACTGAGTACAGAATCAAAAAAATGCAGTTTATTATTGTAGATTATTCTCTCTTTTGATATAACCATAAAGTTGAAAATGAAAGAAAAGCACATAAGAACATCACACGTGGTTAGTAACTCAAGATATAAAACAATTTTGCACAGCAAAATATGTAAAAGAAAAAGTAACTGACAAGATTTTTTTATATTTATTGTGGTAAGATTTACTTTCCATTTTTTTTAAAAGACAGGATATCAGTCCCTGAAAATAAAATTTACTGGTTATTGCCTTTAAAACTGTGGAATTTTTGAAGTTACAGAAAATCCAGTTCTGCACCACAATACAACTGTAAAAAAATCTGCATCATCTTAAAACTGTGCAGTAATGCCATCTTTATAACTGCATAAACTGTATTAGCGTTCTAAACAGGTTTGTCTTTTTTTTTTTATATGCTTGCAGGTTATATCTTAGTGCAATTCAGTCCCAAATACTTCAATTTTGAAAAAAAAAAATACATTTTGAATGTAAAATACCCCTATAGATATAAACAGGGGTGCCTCCCCCTTTTAATACTTTGGTTTTCAAATACAGTTAGTGGTATAGCAAGAACTACATATACCCAACTTATATTTAAGTTGCAAGCACATGCTGCATAAGCTACTCTTAAAAAACAGTCCCATTGCAAATTCTACCCCCCTTTACATCACAACAGTAAACAATTTAGTGCATCAATCTTTTTGTATTTAAATCTACATCTAAACAGACCTAACTCTTTCAAATTTATCTATAACATTCCTTTATCTGTAGCATACATTTTAACTGGGCGTACAGATGATAAAAACTAGAATTAAATTATATACTAGGAACCCAGAGCATTCACATTTGACAATGACCAGATGCAAAAGAAAAAAAGGAAATAAACTTGGGGCAGATCACGTAAAGATAAATTTTAGACTGCTTTAGGCAACAGCATGGTTTTAAAGTCCCCAAATTGGGAAGCGATTTTTTTAAAAAGAAAAACATCTTTCCAAAGTTTCTTTTTCTTTTCTTTTTTTTTTTTTTGTCACATTAGGTTATCAGAATCCATTCTGGCATTTTTTAGAACAGGGAATGCTTCAGTGCATTTAAAAGGAAGTCTGAAGTTTTGAGTAACTCAAAGCAGTTTTAGAGCAGACGCAAACTTTAATGGGGAGGAAGAGGAGGAAGATCAAAGGTTGCACTTTTTTGCTTTCAACTCAAAAAAGTGATGAGGCAATAAAACAAAAGGATGAATGCCATGCCATAATAGTCTCCAAAAGTCCATTTCCAAGCAAAAGAAAAAAAATAATTATACCATACATGTCCAGCATGCAGGGTGTTTTATTAATATAATGTCTCTTTTTCATAGTCCATTGTTGCTAAGACAAAATAGCAAGCATAATGCATGAGATGAGTATGGGATCTAATGGCAGACTAAAAGTCTCATGTTTGGCAGATTAAGGCCAAAACTCACATGAACACACCGAAGGCTGATGCAGGCTTGATTTTGGCAGGTTGATCTAGGTATATCTCTAGTTTAGCACAACAACGCTAAAAACTGATGGAACTCAGCAAGCTGGAGTCTAAAAAATTCACATTGTTTTTGTATTTTTTGTATGTTTTTTGGTTTTTTTTATTTTTTATTATTTTTTTTTTTTTTGTAAAGTTAAATTTTTTTTTAAAAATTTAAGATTAAAAAAAAAAAACCCTTTTACTTTTTTGAAAAAAGCAAGGTCAAAAGAAAAAAAAAACCTCATGAACTTAAAAAAATATAATGTGGATGGCAGGTTTCAAAGAAGAACAAACTTCATATGAAGAACTGAGTTGGTGGCAAGTTGGATCTTATAATGTTTAAAAAAAAAACACACATTGCAAGCCCCCACAAAAATAAAACAGAAAAGAAACTCATGTAGAACTTTAGGTTGGCCAACAATGAGCCAGCCCCACCTTAAAAAAACAACTTTTTTGTTGTTGTTTTTTTGTTTGTTTGTTTTTAATTGTTTCGAGTTTAAAAAAATATAAGGTGGCAAGCTTGGTTGTTGATCTAGCAAGCCCCCAACAACAACTCACATGGAGAACTTTATTTAAGGTGGCAAGGCTGTTGGAACTCACATGAAAAACTCTGGAGAGGAAGGGTTGTCGCTGCTGGATCCGTTTTCTCTGAAGCCATTGCTGACCAGCTTCTCATATTTTTCCTTGTAGGCGTCCCTCTCCCGGACCAGCCTGGAGATCTCTTGCTTTAGGTGCTCTACTTGCTGCAGCAGCTGGTTCTTCTCGGACTCCAGGACGTGCCTTTGCTGGACCCTCTTGAAGCGACAGGACTGGGCATAGCCTCTGTTTTTGAGGGTCCTCCTCTTCTGTTTCAGCCGGATCACCTCTTCCTTGCTCACCCCGCGGAGCTGCCGGTTCAGCTCCCTCACCGACATGGTCACCAGCTGCTCATCCGAGAAGCGGTCGTCGAAATGCAGGCTGCTGCCGTGGTGCGGGTGGTGCAGACCCCCTCCGCCACCTCCTCCCCCGGTGCTGCTGCTGCTGCTGCTGCTACTGCTGCTGGACTGCACGCTGCCCGGCTGCTGGTGGTGGTGGTGCCCGGCCGGGTGGTGGTGGTGGTGGTAGTGGGGCGCCCCGTTCTGAGCCGCGGCTGCAGCGATCACTGCGGAGACCACGGCGGCGGCAGAGCCCATCTCTTCCCCGGGCATGGAGCCCCCCGTGCCGGCCGCCGCGGCGGCCAGATGCTGCCCTCTAGCATAGCCATCGAAGCTGCTCTGGAGCTGGTGGTGGCTGCTATTGATCAGCGCTTCCACCGCGTCTTCGGGGCTGAATCCCAGCGCCTCTGGGTTGAGCTGCTGCGGGTAGCCGGTCATCCAGTAATAATCTTCCAGGTGGGTCTTCTGGTCCGTGCCAGAGCCCGGGCTGGGCGCCGAGAAGCTCGGGGAAGGGGGCACCGAGCTGCAGGGCGTGCTCATCGGGGTGGAAGAGAGCGATCCCCCAGCGATCAAGCGGCCGCACTGGCTGATAATGCGGTCGGTCTCCACCGGCTCCTTTTTCACTTCAAACTTCATCAGATCGAAGTCATTAACATATTCCATGGCCAGGGGACTGGTGGGCAGGTCGGAGTTGCTCATTGCCAGTTCTGATGCCATCCTTTTGCTGCTGACAGTCCTCCAGAAAGGGTGCGCACCCGGAGCGAGGGGACTGCTCTGAGTTGCCACCGGGTGAGCCAGCTTGATTATTTGCAATATCTATTTTCCTTCTCTCTCTCCACTAGCCCCTTGCAACCTTCGCTCCAATTTGCACCGACTGTTTCTCTCTCTCTCTCTCTTTATTATCCTTTGCAGAGCCTATAGTATTGATGATGCATCAGAGCGGGTTGCTCTTTCTATTCGCCTTTTGCATAAAGGTTGTTTCCTCTCTGTTGCAGCTTGGCAAACTGCAGCTGGAATTGTTAGTTGTTGTTGTTGCTGCAAAGGTGGCTTTATGATTATTTTTTAACACTTCATCATGTCTTTCCTCTGGTCTTTTTCATGCAAAGTGCAAACCGAGAAGAGGTTCATCGGGGAAGAGGAGGCGGGGGAAAAGACTGAAGGATAAATTAAAACAAAAAAAAACAAACAGAAGAAATTAAGTCGGCGCGATAACCAAAATAATATTTTTTTCTTTAAAAAAAAAAAGAAAGAAAAAACGGAACCCCAAAGCTACAGCAAGAAGATGAAAAACATTTTAAAGGTCTCATCCAGCAGTAGAGTTTAAAAGCATTGCTGAGTTTTATAGCAGTCCTGACGTCAGCTTTCAAATGGGAAATTGACTCCAAGTCTGGACCAATGGGTTGCTTCAATCTCAGCCCTCATTAGCATAATAGTATAGAAACAAGGAAACTTTTCGAAGCTGTCAATCAGGGGCCAATCAGCTGACTGTCAGCTGGGGCTACACTTTTAACTCTTTCTTGACCATATCCTTGCACTCGTTTTCACATGGGCTTAATGTTTATCACCTGAGTTAAGAGAGAAAATATTAGGGAATTCAGGAAATTCAGTGCTTTGTTCCCTTTTCTTTCTTTTTTTGCACTGTTTTTAAAAGGAAAGCATAAACGTAGCCTCCTTAAAACTCTTGCAGTTTTCTCTTTCTCTGCATGCCATGCTTAAGCATTTATATGTGACAGCTTTGTTAGGTAACTTGTTTCTGATAGTGCACGTTTTTGTTTTTTGTTTAATAAAACAACTGATCCTACCTAAACCATCCTCGGGCGGAAGGGGTAGGAGGCCCGTCTCTTGCTGTGGGGAAAGAGTCTACCAAGAAACGCAGGGACTTTTGCTAAAAGGCCGGGGTGGGTTTGGGAGGGGAGTCTGGAAATGGGGAGCGAAGGTAAGTGTAAAGTTAAGGATGTGCTGTCGAGGGGGCAGGCACCTTTTGAGATATTGGACTAAAGAGACAGACACTGGGTCCATCATAGAGAAACTTACTTTCGGGGCATGTTGATGAAGGGAGCAAATGAAACTCTGGTCCCGTCCCCCCAGCAGGGCTGCTAAACTAACAGCAGAGCCAGCAGCAGCAGCAGCACAAAGGCTAGGAAGAGTTAACTCAGTGGAGGAGCTCAGCAAAGCCGAGAGATCCCTCCTGCAGACTTCGGCCACACCGTGGCCTTTGCCTCCTGTCTCGTGCACGCGCAAAGTATCATCTGATCCCCGCCTAGCCGGGGTTCGGGCCACTTGCACGCTCACGTTAAAGTGAATAACTTTGTACTTGATCGTGACATTCAGCCCTCCCACATCTATCCTACATCACCCAGGGGTTACACGTTCAGCAAAGCGGCTTGCCACCCGACCAGGGGCTCCTGTCCCCACTTTAGTGCTGATAACGACCCCCCGCCCCCGAATCGATTGCTGTTTGACCTTGTGCGAACAAATCAAACTAAACTCCAGTGTAGGCTCAGATTCTAAAGAGGGGGCAAGTTTGGGAGAAGAGATTTGGATTGGAGGGGCTAGGAAAGATCTGTCTCTATCTATAAACGCAGCTATTGCATGCAGATCCCCAGCCGCGCCCCTTTAGACTGTTGATCTGTTTAATTAATTTAATACATTTAGAGCTAATTATATTTATTTTATTTTAATTTTTTTTGTTGTAAAAACGGAAAGCAAATTGGGAAGGAAGAGTGAAAACCACGGTGGATGTGCTTGGTTTAAACCTCGACAGCGCCACCTTTCGGCAAAGGTCAGTTTAATCTTGATCCATGTCCAGTTTTGTTGATCAACCAGCTTTCTTGTAGTGTAAGTGCAGAAAAGTTTATGTAGCCCATTAACTTTTACAGCGGTGGATTTCTCGTGCCTGCCAATCAGGCCGTTCCCTAGGCTACTGCAATAAAGGCAACCAAGTCACCCGGTCTAAAGAGCTGGCTTCGCAGTTTAACAAAGGGGGAAGAGACAAGGGGCTATGCTGGTAATGTTTCTGCACAGGGTCCTTTTGTGGTATCCTGAAGTAAGACAAAAAAGAAATCTTTAAAATTGCTAGCCTTGATTTTCAACTGACTTTATGGCAGTACCAATAGAATTAAAGTTACTTGTAATTCAGTGATAAATGAGTTGTCTGTAGTAAGTAAGATTAAGTGCAGTGCTATAAAGTTGTTTATCTGAGAAGTAAGTCTCAGAAACCTGACTTCTGACACTTAGTCATATATTAAACCAGCTTATTGAACATTGCACTTCAGAACCTTTCTTCTTCCCCTGCGTTCTCACTCTCCTGCCTCTCATAATTCGCTATTTATAACAATTCCAAGAATATTACTCCATATTTTTTTCCACCAGTTGTGGAAATTGTCATTTTCAAAAGCCAAAGAATCTCCACCTGGGAAGTAGGACATAGGTAGTAGGTTTACAGTAGATAACATCTCATGATTATGCCATTATGATTATCAGCTCCAATATTAGCATCTGAAAGTCATACAGTTTATATTGCCACTGACACTTAAAAGAAGTTTAGCATACCATAGATTTGTAAAGATAACTCAGTCTAGAAACATTTTCTGTAACTATTTTGACAGCAGAACAATAACTATGGACATCTGTTCAGCATCGATTGTTATTTGTGGCAAAGTTAATACAACTTAACTACTCGGGCTTGCTTTCCTGTTTTTGACATTGTTGTACTCAACAAAAGTCACTGGCTCCTAGCATAAATCTGCAAAGGATAATCCAATTCCCTATGTTTGGTTTTCTTCTTGAGCAAGATGATTGTGGTACAGTATATCACTTCACGTTCTTCCCTATTAGACAAAATATGTGTTAATATTTTAAAATGAAAAATGTTATTGCTTTTCAGAATTTACAATTGTAGTATTTCACTGGCCCATTTTATAGATGCCTGAGGAAATACATTGTCAGACCTATGAAATAGTTTGGACATGAGGATTTAATGTGCTACATTTGCAAACTAGGAATTTTACTGAGTAAACTCTAAACTATAGGCAGAGTATGAAATGGTATGTGCTAATAGGCACTTTTTCTGAATTGATACCAATATAAGCAAGTGCTGTAAATTAATCTGGAGCCCTGACCTGCTAGAACATCAAGTAAAATTATTGGTTGTACAATATTGTCCTTGTTTAACTATTACATATGACTGCCACGCCAAAATGTCTATTGTTCAGCACACCAGAGAAAAAAGATTAGTAATTTTTGATAACCTTCAAAAGCGACACCCCCCTCCCAACACCATATAATTCTCATTTTTGTAGTATTTTTCTTGATTATTTGGCTATTCACAATGGGTGTCTAAACATTTACACTCCTCTATTAACAGTGTTTCTTTCATAACAATCACACACTTTCATTTCAATTAGAGCTATTCAGCCTTCCATTTTCCACAATTATTGCAGGCCAAATTCTCTCAGACTGCCCCCTTTTCCTAGCACTGTTTGTTACAATCCTGTCCTAATCCAAGCAGAGTAAGAACTATATGGTTCTTTTAACAGGCTCTTGATATCTATTGCTTTTAGAAACCTCTGCTAATGTAATTTAGAACCCTATTTTCACTAGTTATTGACCAGGTTCATAAGCTTTCCTAAACTGATGTATATTTTCTGTAAGATTTTTTTTTTGGGGGACAAACCATGCAGTCGAATGTGAAACATTAAACATCAAAATACACATTAATTGGATTACATTGGTACAGGAACTTCAACTGTGTATTAAGAGCTTTCCTAGTTAAGTAAAAAAGTGTGTGTGTGTATATATATATTTTTTATGTATAAAAGAGGTTTATAAAAAAGGTAACATGCAGATTATGAATTATATTGACTTTAAGGGTAATTTGTTATAAACTTAAACAAACACATATCAAGGACAACACATTAAGTACAGTCACTGCACCTTTTGTTTATCTAGTATCTTATTTTATGGTGCAGAACTAAACAGTGTCCGCTGAATTTAACTATGAAACCAACCAAATTGATTTCAGAAAGACTGCCTCAGAGTAACAGAATGATAAGCCATAAACTGCTCTTAGGTGCAGTGCTAGATAAATCCTTTTAACAGTCTTCAGATCAGTTAACAGGGTAAGTAAATCACAAATCACTGTTAGCAGATTTATGGGAGAGAATTAATAGAATCAGACAAGATAATCTGATAGGGATAAAATTGCTGAGGAAACAGTCCTGCCTTATATTCGAGGACATGAAACAGTCTGATTACTAGGAGTCATTACAGATAGGTGAATTATGAGCTAAATAATCAACATAGTAATTCAGTACTTATTAATTCTTTTCTCTTTAAACAACTCACAGATGCAAGTAAAAGCTTCTCTTTGAAGACACATTCTTTATATATATTTTATTAGATGTAATTTACTATTTGCATTACCTGTATTTACTTCATAATTGAACATTTTGCATTCAAATTTATGTAATGCGTTATGCTTTAGAATATATTTCTCCCTTATTAGCATAAATAGTCACTTACCTCATGAATTACTAACAAAGTTTATCTGAAAATATAGGTATATTTTTTATTAAGTGGAACACAAACATATGTACAATAAATTCTGATTTGCTGGTGCTTCTAAAGAAATACATAATCCTGGGCTGGGGAAATGGGTGAGATGTGTGGGGAGAAGACAGCAAAAAAGTAGAATCAATTAATACTTAGGTATGACAATTTGTACAGTCAACAATTTTGTTTATCTTTAAGAAGGAGTTAGTAACTGAAGGTCTGCTTTCGAAGCAGCCGCTGAAAAGAAGTCACCAGACAGTTCATAGTCTCATCTTTTTTGCCTTTTTCCTCCCCACTAATCTTTATATGGATCTGTATAATCAAGATGTATGACATGATTGTGTTTTGATCCTGCAATCTTTACTTGGGCAAAGCTCCAATGGACCCAGTCCAGCTCCAACTGAAACAAACAACTGAATGGAAACCACTCTAAATTCACATTTTTATCTTCTCTGCTTCTTTTCTGCATTTTTCTTTAAACGGGCTTGTATAATTTAGGTTTAGTTCTACAGTCTTTATTCATCCTTACTCAGGCAAAACACACCTATTGATTGCAGGATTGGGCTCTTGATCCCATTGAAATCAATGGCAAAGCTTCCATTGATTTCAGTGGAAACAGGATTGGGCCCTTGATGTGTGCAATTTATTTATGTCAAAGGGTTGGTGTTTCAGAAAACGAACTGAATCAGCAGACCCACTTTAAGGAAAAAAAGGTCCGTTCCCACTGAAGTCTGAGGCGAAACTCCCATTGATCTTAATTACAGCAGGATCGCTCCCATATTCAGGTTTTTATCACCCTGCTTGATATTGTGCAGTAATGTGCATGTATGTTTTGTTTGGACACAGAAGCATGGGCTCATGGGATGATTCAAATGAGTCTGTTTGTAAATGTGGAACAGCAAAGCATTCTACTTTTGCCTCTCTTTTGCTCAAGCACTGTACAATCCATTTCTGTGACTACAGTTTTCTGCCCCTCACATCTCTGAACCTGGTCTGAGAAAAATCTTCCTTTTAAACTCACTCTGAGCATCAACTTGGACTTCACTTGCTGCTGAACATCCTGTATTCCTTCTCTCCATCAGTTCCTAGTAGATTTTATGTGGAATTCTGCATTAATGAATCCTGCTCTCCTCTCATTCCAATGTTGTATTCATGATGCTGACTACACCATTCTTGCACCTTGGAAGATCATTTAAAGCTGCGTAAAACAAATAAGATTTGTTTTCTTTTCTCATAAAGTTTCTTATTTGGCCAATCTGTGTAGGCCCTTAATTCACAAGCTCTGTTTATTTTAAATTTTTTTAAGTTTTCATTACAAGCTATTTTTTATTTAGCAAAGTCAGGCTAAAAATACATTTTCATTTGTTTTGTGTAGTGCTATTCCTTTCCCCCCTTATCTCCCATCCCAGATAGTCTTATTCCTTGAGCACTAGAAATTGTGAAGTATTAACAGATGCTTCTAGTTTATTCTCCCAAGGTGCATAATACTCTCTAGGCAAAGAGATGGAGCACCAATGCTGTACCTGACCATGTAAGTATGTGCCATGTATTGTGAGCCAGAATTGTTTACGTGATCACTCTCATACCAGTCACAGTACTTTTCCGGCATGCTTACAATGTTCCTGGTTCTGTATTAGAAATATTCCTAGATTATTGACAAATCTAAACAATTTCATGGGATATGGGAATAATTTCTCATCTAAAGGGAAGGAAAACACAAACATGCAGCTGAAACTACATAAGATTGCAATGGGTAGCTGTCTGTACAACGTTTTATGTTGATTGTTCATAGCTTGCTCATTTTATGTACAGTTTTGTCTCCGTTTAAAAATCAATAAAGATATTTATGATGGAAATATCCATCTAAAAGAAATAAATACTTGAAACAAAGATTTTTATCCCGCTATGTAGTGGAATTTATCATTTATAACTCGAAGCATTATATGAAACTATATAGGGTGGTATTTACACTGGAATCAGCTGAAAGTGATAAATACAAAATCCAGTGAAAACTCATGCACTAAGTTCATTTCAAAATTCTACAGAGACAAAGATAATATTAGTTCAAAGGTGGGAAATGAAGGACTTGTGTCTGGCAAAGGATATTTGAAATGTCTCAACAATCTAATAAATGTGAACACTGTATTTTTTTATATATATATATATATATATATATATA
>NW_020698242.1:5175129-5332930 GCF_002925995.2 Terrapene triunguis
ACCCACATTAGGAAGCATTGACAAAAGGTTGCAATACTGACATGAAAAGAGTGAGTTTTATTTGACATTTCTTTCTGGAATTCAAGTGTCACTAAGGGGGGAAAAAGCATAATTGGGGGCGGTAGAGTTTCTTAGCTGTTAAGGGATTACCTGTTCTTTTTTATTAAAAGACCTGAACTTGAATGAATTTTAAACAAATCTGTTTCAATGTCTTGAAATTAGAAATGGAACAGCCTGATTAATTATTTGTGATACACTGTCCTGTGTGTGACCTGCTGAGCAGCCTTTGTTTGGCTTATTCAACATAAATAGCAAAGTACAATAATTGCTCATAGTAAATAATGTAAATTTCATAGTAAATTTCAAATAACTTATGAAATGCATAGCTCGACTTGTGTGTCATGAAGGCTCATTACAATACAAAGTGACTGGTTTGCCATTGCCTGTGCAGCCTTTATACCAGGGCAGAAGTGGAGGGCATGTGTAAATTTTACACCCACTCTGCACTCATATTGCCCTGGTGTATCAATGACTGCACAAGGTGCAGGGGAGCAGACAGCAGGTGTAAAGTGCTTTATGGCACACTGCACAAGAGTGAATGGCACTAAAATAGTGACAGATCCTGGTCTAGTGATGAAAGCAGAAGATTAGAAGTCAAGATCCTTGGGTTCTATCCCCTGCCATTGACCTAGGGTAAGACATTCACACCTTCTGCTTATCCATCTATAAAATCGGTATAATACTTACCTACAGTGCTGGGAGGTTTAATGTTAGCTTAAAATCTCATGAGACACACCCTCCTCCCCAGATGGAAGGTGGGGCACATGAGAACAAGGTTTTATATCAGAGCTTAGGTTGACCAGCATGTACAAAAAGTACATAAGGATTTTACATTACCTCTAATCTTTAATTATCCTTCTGGGTGTGGCCTACCCAGGATATCTTCTGAGCATGTTTTGGGTATTAGGAGGTGTGACTGAATACTGGGCAGTTTTAGGACCGACAGCTCTGCCCACTGAACTGAATGGAGTTGAGGGTTAATGATGCGAAGTCTGATTTCAGTATGTGAAGTGCCCTTGTTGGAATGGTCTTCTTGACTGTGCAGACACAGCAGCGTCGGTCCGAGAATCTGGCAGTTGTACTGTTTTCACAACATATGGAAACTGTACTTCTAATAATTCAGTTACATTTCATTTGGTTTGATATTTTTAACCTGTTTTTATTTATTTATTTATTTATTTTACACTGTGGGCTATTATTCCATAGAGATTAAAATAACCTGTAATGTGCTGTATTGCTTTTTAAAGTCTTGATGCAAAGAAGCATGTGAATATATGTTATGTGATCTGATTTCCTTTGGTGTCATTATTTAATGTCTTTAGCAACAATGAAAAGGAAACCCAAGATCATTTTTTTCCTGCCCTCCCTCCTATGAATTAGCTTGCTGTCATGGGAGTTCTAGACAAGATTCAGTTCAGATTTGCCCCATCTGGAACCCACGGCTGTGCAATAACTTTAATCCTTAAGAAAAAGGAAATGATAGAAAAACCCATGAAATTAATTTTCACACCTGCAGTTGGAATTAATAGTGGCAACCAGAGTGGCATCCTATTTCAGTTCCCTGGAGGTGACTAACAATTCTGGTCATTAATATAATACCAACCAACATAGGAATTTACCATCTGAGGGTTCTGCCATGAAAAACAAATGATCCCAAGCTACTCCTGCACAATAGAAAATGGCTTTAGTCATGTATTAGTCATTTTATCACAAGACTGTATTTTTGCACTAGGGGTTTGTTCTCTGATGTTAGAAGAAAGTAGATTGGAACAACAGTATTTGTCTCGGTAATTTGTTGGTAAGTTTTGATTATGTTTAAACTTTCTAACATAAGAAGTTGGCGGATGATCAAGTGCCAGGAACCAATTCTGCAAGTGTGTTTTATTTTTGGTATGGTGCTGTGGTATTTTATTTCTATCCAGGCCTAGTCAGACATGTGACATGAGCATGAAAGTGCTAGATAAGAGGTCTGCAAACTAAAATGCTGTTTGAAATTTTATGCATTTCTGCTTTTCTCTCCTAATTGCAAGGAATGAGATTCATTGAGTGTCTGCTTCATGGCTGGGAATCACTGTACAGCCACTCTGCAGTTTTCCAGCCTATCAAAGATGACATGCAGCTAGCACGCTGTAAAGCTAAGCACCTGCACTGTGGCTCTGAACTGCATTCAGAAGGCATTTGCTTCCATTCTTGGAGCAGTAATAGCACTTCAAGAGGTCACAGAGTACATAGGCACTTTAATCATTTTGCAGAACCACCTTTAGGTAAGAATTAAAGCTTTTATCCTATTGTGTTTGTTTAATCCTTCTCTAATGGATGTGCCTGGCTTGTTACAAATGTCTGAAATGAAACCACCAATTTCATGTTTATTCTCTTGATACTAACGTAGCTTATGAAAAGCAAAAAGCCATCATCTTTGCCCAAGGAACCACTTGCTCAGGATGTATGGACATTCATAGGATTATTTACACTTCTGGCAAACTCCAGGTGCCCTACTGCCACTTCTGAAGGCAAAGCCTAAGTGTTTTAAAAAACCAAAACACACAATCCACCAAGTAATCACTAGGTTAAAACCTTAGTTAAGCAGCAGCCCAGAAACACATGGACACTCCTGGAAGTTGAGGATGAAAATCAGTGTCAGGATTTCTCCTTACTTGGATTTGAGAATAAAACAGTTCTTTCAGACAGCAATAGTAAATTTGTGCAAAATGGGCTCAATTATGACCGTTCTTATTAATAAGCACTGCTGCGGGGTTTAGCTGATGGAGAGATTTGAAGATTGCATATATTTATAGGTGGGGGAAAAATTGGAGACCTCAGCTAATTTTCTTCCCTTCCCTTTGGAACATTTAACAAGGGATCACTTACGAGGATCAGGTACCATATATAGATCCGATATCAATTTCCTGTAGAGCAAGGGGCAGTTAGGACAGGAAGAACTGAAGAGGGAACAACTGCCATTTCTACTGCCTTGTTTGCTTTGCTTCTAAGAACAGAAGGTGATTCCAAGCATTTGAGGAAGTGTTGTGGCTTACATAAGAAGAGATAACTTAGCAAGAGTGTTTTCTCTCACTGTTTGTTCTGAGTACAAAATCCCCATCAGCAAAGTGACTCTGTCTAATTAGGTGGTGGTGAGGGGCAACGTATTATTCCTTCCATCCCAATGATTTCCAGTTCAAAAGTGGTCAGAGTCTAAAACTATTTCATTTCTTGAGCAATAATTCTGCAAGCCCAACCTAAGATCTGAAAACCAAGTGGCCCCTAATACCATCACCTGGCCTAAAACTTTGGTGACTGGAACTTAGCTGTTGCTGATACACAAGAAGTTTGACTGAGTTGGGACTGAGTAAGAACTCCAGGATTTGGCCCTTCAGCCAATACCTTTCTGCCTTTGTCTCAGGGGCGGTCCCAGCGAATGTAGGGGCGGACTGGCTTAGCACATTGCTGGATTGCCAGCTCCAGTTCAGCTGCAAGGCACCTGGTAGAAGCAAGGCAAGAGCCAGCTACTCCAAGGTTCCAGGCTGGGATCAGTCTCCTTTATCATCTGTCCAGGGTAATATAGTAGGGATCAAATAACTAAGGTTTACAGGATTCTCAACAGTGCGACTTTCCACCTTACTCATGGACCCAGCGGAAGCCTTTCAAAAGTTCAAGGGAACCTGGTTAACTGAGGGTACATCTACACTACCAAAAACTCATAGCAGCAAGTTTCAGGACCCAGGTCAACTGACTCAAGTTCATGCTACCGGGCTAGAAGTAGCAATGTAGACGTTCAGGCTTGGGCTGGAGCCCAGGCTCTGAGACTGTCCCCATTCACCGGGTCTCAGGGCCCAGGCTCCAGCCCAAATGTCTGACCCAGGCTCAGAGACTCTCTGCCATTTTTACACCCCCCCACCCCCAGTTATAAACAAAGAATTACCAACTGAACTCCTTTGGCCATTGCCCATATGTAAAACATTGAAATATGTGGGTTAAAGGATGTGTGTATGAGGAACAGCCGGATGAGGTTCTCACAAAGGTTTAGGGTCAGATTTCCCTGGTCCTAGGGTGAGAGGAGGGCTGTATACCGAGGGATACTGAACCCCCACAACTCAGTTAAATCAGCAGGGGTGTGTGCCCTCACACTTCTCAGAATCGTGACCTTAAATATGGCCATAGAATCCCAATTAGCAGAGTTCTCATCTCTTTTATATGCACATCCTGTACTTTATGCCCAATCATTGCATGCCTGTACAGGGCCTAGCATAGTGGGGTCCTGGTTCATGTCTAGAGTAGCAGACACTACTGTAATACAAATTACTAATAAAATAAATAATAATAATACACAGTCAAACTGAGGAAGACAATAGCTCTACCACATCAGGCTCCCCACGGCTGAGCAAGTACAAGCTGTGTTAAGATTGCCTTCGCTGGAGGTCATTCTGTGCATATCTGATACACACCGGGTCAGATTCACTAACATTGGCATAAATTTCAGCTCCCTGTTTCAGGAAGTGCCCTTGTGCCTCAGCTGGGGAGGAGGTTTACCTTCAGGGAGAGCAGGCAGTGTTCTCCTTGCCTCCTTGCGTCAGGGCTCCTGTTAGGGGAGCAGCTTTATAGTTTCTGAGTGAAGCTCTTGCTAATGGAGACTCAGGAGGAGTTAGATAGGAGCTCTGCCCGCATCTCCTTACTGAGGGTACGTCTACACTTACCTCCGGGTCCGGCGGCAGGCAATCAATGTTCTGGGATTGATTTATCGCGTCTTGTCTAGACGCGATAAATCGATCCCGGATCGATCCCGGAAGTGCTCGCCGTCGACGCCGGTACTCCAGCTCGGCGAGAGGAGTACGCGGCATCGACGGGGGAGCCTTCCTGCCGCGTCTGGACCCGCGGTAAGTTCGGACTAAGGTACTTCGATAACGTAGCTGAATTTGCGTACCTTAGTCCGAAGTGGGGGGGGTAGTGTGGACCAGGCCTAAGTGTCTGTGCCCTCTCGCCCAATGGAGGGAAGTTACAGATGTTTCCTTCTCCAAACTTCCCTTCCCCATCAAAGGGGGACTTTATGCCTCCAGAGTCTGTAGCTGGCTATTTGCTAGCAGAAGCCTGAGCTGAATCAGGCCCAGCTTCCTTTGAAATGTCTGCTCCCCTTTGCACAGTCTCCCCTCATGCCTTCACTGCATCCAAAACTAGGTGGGACAATTTGTAGAGCAGAATAATTATTTCCTGTCAGGTCAGTAGGCGAGCTGCATAACGCTGCTGCGAGGTTCTTCCTGAATGTTTCCATGTTTGTAGAAATTTAATGAGACACAAAAGGAAGGTCAAAATATGAACTTAAGTCCCTCCTACATCCTGGTAGAATTACATCCACCTTTTCTTTCATGAATGTCTAGTGAGTAAATATCATTTGAAACCTCTAACAGTAAACAAATAACATTGCTAATAAAGTCTCACTAAAGCCATTCCAATCACTGTCAGTTCTGAGCAAAGTAGAGCATGCAATGAAAGTGTTAGAGACTAGGCTGTGGGCAGTCTTGCCTAGTGGTTAAAGAAAGAATTCAGTCTACCGGTTAGAGCTGGGTCTAGGGTGGCAGAGTCCAGGAATGAGCCCAAGGTCAGAATCAGAGAGACAGGAGCCAAATCCCAGAGCTGGAGGGTTAACCAGAGTCATAATCTAGAGGCAGGGCCAATGATCAGTACCAGCGAGGCAGGAGCCAAATGCCAGAGCCCAAGGGTCACCCAGGATTAGCAGAGAGGCAGGAGGTGAAGGGGAAGTGGGGCTGGAGTAGGGACTTGAACAAGGGCAAGCACAGTTGTAGGCAAGATACACATTAAGCCGCCAGAGAGCTACCACTGCAGTCAGGTAGCCTGTGGCAGGCCATCTGTGCTTGTTGGGTTGCCAGGAGACCAATTCTGCAGCAGGCCCTGATCCTTGACGAGAATGCTGCATCAAGACTGCAATGATCCCCATCAAAGATGGACAGCTGTCCAGGAGCCTGTAAACCTGAGGGTTATCGATTTGGACTAGGAATGAACCTTTCAGATGAGAAAACACTCTGTTGGAAAACAAATTGAAACACAGAAGGCCAGATTTTCAAATGGCAGTTCTGTAAATGGCGTGCAGGTTTTTTTTGCTTGTATGCCATGATTGCACGTACACGTGGAGGATTTATGCATTTTGGTGACCAGTTATGCATTGAGGTGGTCGAATATGCAGATATCTTATTTGCACATGAAGATGTAGTTAATGTGCATGGAGATTAGGTGCACAAGTAATCATGTACACACATTTGCTTTGAAAATTAGGTCATTAGTGAATAATCCATGGGAGTTTAACTGAAGAGAAGTGAGAGTTGCTGCTACCTTTGTAGTCTTCCTTTCTTTCCCCTAGAAAATACTGATGCCCTCACTCCCCTAACTTTGCTACCTGCCATCAGCCATAATTATTATTTTCATTAGTTGTACTGTGTTATAGCTTAGTGGATCCAGTCATAGATCAGGACTCCACTGTGCTAGGTGCTGTACAGACACAAAACAAAAAGATGATCCCTCCCCTGAAGAGCTTACAATCTACATTTAAGACAAGAGACAACAGATACAACAAACAGACAGGGAGTGCAAGGGAACAGGGAGGCACTAATTCCCTGTGATGTGATCTTGTCAGCACTGACATGGTAAACAGGACTGAGGTGAGTCGTCAGGATGTGGATGGGAGACCACGCAGGATGAGGATGGGAGACCACGCAGGATGAGGAGCTGATGATTCAGTAGGTGGCGATCATGCCTTTGAATCATCAATATTGAACGAATGCCCTAGCATGGCAGCCACTGAGTTGCTGAAGCAGCCAATTTTGGGATTAAATGTAAAACCAAGGCTCTGATTTCTTGGGATCAAAGAATGGCATGACACTTTTTTTTTTTTTGGCAAGACTAAGGATATTCTCAGTATTCCTGCCAGATCCCAATTTGGGTAATGGCATTTGGCTTGCCTAAATTCCCCCTGCAGATTTCATTGGATATAATATTCTTTTATATTTTCTCTCCTAAAATGCGCTGTTAGCAGTACCCATGTTTCAAACCAGAGGTGGGCAATTTCGGTGATGGATGTACACACACACAAAAAACACACAAACACTTTGTATATCAGCTTGGTTGGGGCAGCATGGATATTCAAAGGGAGTTGTTATAGATCCCCAGGTCAGTGTAAGCCACAAAGCTATTTGGTTTGGAAATATGTCTCCAGTCACATGGTACTATCAGTCCTATCAATGGTACTACTCTCTCTATGTCATAGACAAGCATGCTTATATGTAAGATAAGATATGTAGGAAAGCGAACCTAGGACAATTATTAGCCTCTATAATGAATGCCCCAGTAGGAAGCCAAAATATTGTTTCTAAAAAACCCCTCAGTCTCATTTCTTGTGTGGTAAAGCAGAAATCTGCTTTTGACCCCGTGCAACTGCCTTTCTGAGCTGAATTGCTGTGCCATGGTGCTTTGGGGTCAAGCTGTGCAGTGAGTGAATGATCAGAGATGGAAGAGGTGATGGAGGCCCCTTCTTTCCTATGTGAGGAGCAAATCTCTTCCCCCTTCATCATCTCTGCAAGCACAAAGCTGGAAAGTGCTGGAACTTGAATGTGTCTTTTCAGGAGATGTCAACGCAATCGGGTATAAGGGTGAACTTTTCTTTTTTCAGAGAGGGCTGCAGAAATTTGGAGCCAGGGTCAGTTCTGAGACCACTGTGCAGAAGGCAAAAGGGTTTTTAATGAAAACCAGCTTCAGTTGTGAATACTTAATACAGCACGCTGGTGGTAACAGGATGCTAAAGTTTTGATAGGGCTAATATTGGCTTTTATTTTTTTAAGAGGAAACTCCTCTCTCACTAACAGAAAAAGCACTTTTAATGCCAATATCAAAATAAAGTGCTCTTGGGACTTTTATATCATTTCAGTATCAGGCTCGTGTTCAAAGAGCAAAAATAAATGCTGTGTTCACAAATGTTTGATACTATAGCTGAATAGCTTTCTACAAGCTCTAACCATGCATTTTGTGCACTACATATGATATTGGGTGGGGGGGGAGGTTTTTGCTAATTTATTGACACCAGCTGAAATGTTTAAGAGCAGTCTTAACAGGGTCACAACATGGTGCATACATCAGGAGATTTTGCAAATAGCAGAATTTCTTTTTTTTCTGGCAGCATCAATAAATTTGTTTGATGCACTTTAAATGTTTTAATTAAAACATTATGTTAGCACATTTACTGTAAGTGATAAAAACACTTTGGAGGTGGTCTTAAAGCAATTGGTGGTTCTGAAATTGCTAGACTTGCACTAATAAATCAGATACAAAGTTCATAAATTGGAATGATTCTCTTTCAGTCCTGTGCCATTTCACAGATATTAAAGCTGCTTACTTTAATTCCTCAGTAATGTGGAATGTGTACAGCTGCTGATGTGACTTCTTCAGACTGATTGTTTAAGGTCATATAAACTCAGGCCTTTAGAGCACAGGATACAAATTCCCTCTTATTTTAATACTGTTTATAATTCAGTTCTCTTCCAATCCCTTAATCAGAAAAGAAATGTTTATTGTGTGCTATTGCTATAAAAATAAGAAGGAATGCTAATAAGTATTTGAAAATTTAGAGGAAAAAATACACTAAGACACAGCCACTGGTATTACCAGCCTGTTCTTTAAGCAGGCTTGTTCAATTTGTATTTTAATGTACAGCAATTGCTTTATGCACACATAGCATGTGACCGTAAACAGCACAAATTATGGACCAAAGCTGGTATAAATTGGCCATTCCAATTGATCTCCAACAATTTACACCAGCTAATAACCTGCCCTATATCTAGTGGGTGAAACCCTGACCCGACTGAAGTCAATGGGAGTTTTGCCATTGATTTCCATTGGGGCTAGAGTTTTACCCATTATGTTTTTAGCAACTTTATCCTTAAATGTAAGTCGAGAAAAATGTCTGCAAGTTTGATCTTCTTTTGATACCTGAATTCAAAACACAATAATAATAAAAACTTCAGAACAAATTATTACGATTGGTTTCTTTGCCTATGTCAGAAATCTTTACTGAATCAAATTAATACAGAATATAAATATTACAATTAGATTTCGCCAAGATGAGCAAATAATGAATCTCTCTTCCTCTGCTCGGAAAGTAGATTTTCTTAAGAAATCTCTGAATCAGCATTTCCTGCAAGATGAGATCGCCCCCTCCCCCCCACCAATGTCAATAGCTGGAAAGTCAATGATTTCCCAGGATGTCATGGATAACCTGCAGTAGGAAAGGTAAAAGTTCACACATTCCAATGTGTACATAACCTATTTCAGTCATTTGAAATAATATGTAACATGAAATTCTTTGGGTGGAGAAGATGACTAAAATTTCATGTTTCCTAATTGCAAAAATTAATAGATGGAAAGGTTGTTCCAGAATATATGGGAAACTCAGTCCTACTGCAGATCTGATTCTGAAGCTGCACAAGTAACTTCATAAGTACTAATGCAGCTGGAACAGCTGCATAGACCGTACTGGTGCTTGGATTGTAAGTTCTTTGGAGCAGGGACCATCTTTTTGTTTTGTGTTTGACAGCGTCTAGTAAATGAGTTCCCTAGTCCAGGACTGGGACCATTGCAATACAAATAATAAATAGTAATATGTGACAAGTTATTTTATGTTGTTAGAGTCAGAAAAGCATCAAGCTAAAAATGACACCATCTTGTTCCATATGTCTTCGATTCATATCTGTTCCCTTTCCTGAACAAACCACATTTTCACCACCAGAGTGGAGTGGATTTTCTTCTGCCTCACACATCAATAAAGCTGTTAGCTAAAATCTAATTGTGCGATGCTGTGAGAGGCAGAAAGAACACAAGATTTTCAGATTCTAGGCTGGGTAGGCTTATAGGAGAATCATGTAGATACTGAAACCTCGTTGGACTTCATTGCAGGTAAAGCAGGGCTGAATTTGGCCCATTACTTCTATGCTGTGTGCTCAAATTCAAAATGTATGTCTGCCTATACCACTATTCATTTTTGGAAATTTAGGTACAAAATGGGAGTCTATTCTAGATTCTTAGGCAAATGGTTTTCAGTCCTTAAAATTGTCAGTGATATCACAACCATCTGTATTAACTTGTTGATTTGTACCACTCATCCAAGAAACGATTGTCCCAAATATTAATGGGGCAAATTCATTCTTTTACATTGACAGCAGAATTTGACCCATTGTATTTTCACGATTCATATTTTGTGGTGGCTGAAGTCTTTAATGAGCAAGAGAAAGTGGCAGACAGTCTAATTAATCTACAACGGACCTATTTTTGATCCCTATAATTGTTTAAAGCAGCCACAAACCAATTGTTACTGCAAAACCGATTGTTGCCACACACTAGCAGTGAGGCCTTCATTAAACTCTGACAAAACCCTGCTAAGCATCAAAGTAGTTGTCAGTAGAAATGAATTGCGCTGGAGTAGCTTATGGCACCATTTTTGAAAGGGCAATACTTTTTAATATACTTCGCACAACTGAACAGACACAACATTGAAAGAAAGACAATAGATTGGGTCACTCCTACTACCTGGGGTTCTCATCATCAGTGGAGAATTTTGCATGAAATACCAATTTTATGCTGATATTTTAAAACCTGATAAGCATTAATTTAGTGTGGGCACTCAAGGGTTCGATTCATAGTAAATTTGGTTTCTTATAAAGTATGGATATTTTAATTTAAAAAAACCTGAGTTGTATTTCAATATTGAAGGAGCTGTTCTTAAACAATTTTAGGCTTCATTTACAAAAGGATACCTATTCAGTACAGCTCTTAAACATGTGCTTGACTTAAAGGGCACACTTAAGTCCCATTGAAAACAATGGGGTAAACACATGCTTGCCGTTAAACATGTGTTTATGTGTAGTCCTGCCGAAGAGCAAGAAGGGTGATTGTCAGTTCTTCTTCAAGCAGAGACCATTTTTACCATGCTCACCTTAGCTTTTTTCATTATTAATCCTGATTTTAATTTTGATAAATTGTATACTCCTGATGTTGGTGTAGAAAAGTTATCAAGCTGGATAAAACTGGGCTCAAAAACTATAAATCTGTCTGGCCAAATTCCTTTGTTGCGCCACTGCCCTGACTTCAAATGAGTTACACCGGGATGACGTTGGCCCATTAAGTTTATTTTCAGTTATAGCAAGCATCAGATAACATGCAGTAGTTTAGACCTAGTTTCATTTTTGTCATGTGCTACACACACAACAAATTTTAAAAATGCACATATCTTATATAAAATAGAGCAGGTCCGTCCTTAAAGTAGATTTAAAGTGGTGATATTCCATAATATAGTTTGTGACAAGGCCATTTCACCATTCACTAAAATGGGATGTAGTGTCATCACAGAGTTCTTAACACCATGTCAGTGCAAGTCTATGGAGAAGACATCAAGATGTCAAAATATTTTGAAAGGGGAAAAAAGTGCCAACGCAGGGCTTCAGAGATAGTGCTATGAGGTGGAGATGAAGCAACAAGAAGTGATATCTATCACCATACAACATTGCCAGATAAAGCCGTATACAATCCAGTGCTGCAATTAAAAGAAATAAGAAATTAAAAGTGGCAACAAAATAATGTAATGTTTTGAACATAAACCCAAAGAGTAAGGAAACTTCAGACTTAAACAGCTCTGCTACGCTTAAGCACTGAAACATTATCAAAGGTCTCGTAGTAGTGAGACACCAGTGGGAAAACATTTAATTCATGAGTATGAGCTAAGTAACTGGACAGGTATAAGAACCAAGTGATATACCTATTGCTGCTCTATTATATATGCAATGTTACTCCTCTCTCTCCCCCCCCCCAGCGAAGAACATTAGAAGGTTTCCTGTTGCTCTCTAATCAGTACAATCTACAGTGCCACATAGAAGAATGTGTAACGTCTTTCTGCAGCGCAGAGTAACACAGGGCAGTGGGAGGGGACCTCATAAAGTTGTGGGGACTTCCGGGAGAGGACCACATGTGCTTCAGCATCTGTGCACAACAGAGCTCAAGATGCTGGGGCAGCTGTGCCACAAATTTCCTGGTGTTTGTGTCAAGCTCAGTCTCACAGTGAGCTCATAACAATAATTTGAATGAAATGAGTCTCTCTCTCTCTCGCTCTCTCTAAATTACTTTTGGATGAACCCTCCAGGAGTACACATGTCCAGACTGAGTTACTCCATAATCTTAATGCAGCGGCGCTCATCTTCCCTCACTTGAACTCCTCCATACTGTTCAGTTGCCTCACGCGTCAAATCATAGCTAAAATTAGGCCCTGATCCTGCAAATGAATTTATGTGCATGTGCCCCTGCACCATCTGCAGCTCCGCTGACTGGAATGGGATAAGGCTTACTCTGGCTCCCCATGCAGCCCTGGGGTCGTAGATTGTAAACTCTTTGCTGCAGAGACCTTGGGTAAAATTTTCAAAAGCACCAAATTCATTTAGGAGCCTAAGTCTAATTTTAAAAAGTGACTTAGGGCCAGATTTTTAAAGGTATTTAGGTACCTAAATATGCAGATAGGCACAGAGTGGGATTTTCAAAAATGCCTAGGACCCAAGGCATTTAAGCACCTAACTCCCACTAGGAACCTATCTTCATCTGTAAGTACCTAAATACCTTTAAAATCTGGCCCTGAATGCCTAAGCCACCTTTGAAAATGGGATGTAGGCTCCTAAGTCAGTTAGAAGTTTTTGAAAATTATATTCTATGCCTTTCTATTTGTACCAGTAAGTGTCTAGTACACTATTTGGTGATGCAAAACTACAAAATAATATGACTACAACAAGTCTTTTTGAATTCAAATCATCAGTGCAAAATACAAAACAAAATGAGGGTTCTGCACAGTACAACAGATGAAAGATGGGGTTGCCCTGACCTTGTTTTTTTCTTTCTTTTTCTTTCAGTAGTTCCTAGTAAACTCTTTTTTTTTAGTGGTTGCACTCCCATCATCACCACAAGCGAGGTCAGTGAACATGGCCTTACATGACAGCATTTGCCTTTTGATGCTGTTACAAACAAGTTGGCGCTAATTCCACCACTGGGGTAATTCCACCAAAGCCAATAGAATTACACCAGGGAGAAATTTGGCCCTGTCTATTTGAATAAATAGTTAACTCTTCTCCGCTTGAAGAAGTGATTATTGAAAAGTTTGTCTCCACATACAAATGCAAATGACAGCCGAAGAACACGTTAATGTTCATCTTTCAAACTAAGTACGTAGACAAATGCTAGTCATTAGAAACATTTCCGTGCATTTATATTAGGCTGTCCTCTAAAAGACTTTTCAGACAAATATGTCATCAAGATATTCAAAACCATGTAATCTTATCCAAAGTTTCATCTATCAACAGTACAGTTTTCATCTCTCGCAGCTGTGTGTCAGGCAGATTAGCCAGCTGATAGCAAATTGTGGGGGGGGGGAGGGGATGACGGGAAAGAAGGGCTCTGTCATCCTCCTAACAAGAAATACTGCCGGGGAGAAGAGATTGGTGTAGTGTTGGTTTTTTAAAAGCTTCCAAAGAGCCCTTCACAAAAGCAGGGACATGGGAGATTTGCAAAGGGATAATGAGTGTTTGGTGCCTCACTGCCCTTTAAAAAATCTCCCACCTGTAGACTGTGGCGTGTTCGTAAAAACAACATACTGATTACAATTGTATATCCGGTGACTCTGGCATATCATCTCCCTCCAACCTCAAAATGACTCAGATTAGCCCACCAGACCTCTTCTGCATTCAGAGATCTAAAAGGAACCAGATTATAAATTGGAATATTCTGAACTCCAGCTACATCCCACAAAGGGCAAATCCTTCCTCAAAGGGCAAATCCTCAGACATATTTCCTGCGAGGGGCAAGTGTATTGCCAGCAGGATCACTTTAAAATAAAAGTTTACCTCACCACTTTTCATCAAGCAAATGTTGCTCTTTCAAAGGAAGAGATGAGTGGTGACATATAAGGGCTTCTGATAAAGATACAAAGAGATGGGACTAAAATATACAGTAAAGCGTTGTGAAATGATTCTCCAATTTAGGATTCAATATGCTGCAGTTGTTGTATAAGAGACAATGCCAATGAATCCATGCATACAAATCCATGCATAATCTCTTCGTTTATTCATTTTTAAATAGATTCTTTCAAGTGAATTTTAGCATTGGTGAAAAATATTGGCTTGACAGCACTGGCGTATGAGACCAACATTTTCAAATAAGGGAAAGGGTGGACTTTCAAAGGCATGAATGATAGGCAGGGGGAAATGCCAAGGTGTTAGATACCTAGCTGCCATCTGTGTCTTTTGACAGTCTCTGCCTGGGTGCTTAAAGTTAGGCTCCTAAATTCAACATTTAGGAAGTGGTCTGATTTTCAGTGTTACTGAGCCGCCCCACCTCTCATTGAAACCAACGGCAGCTGAGAGTGCTCAGCATCTCTGAAAATCAGGCCATGTCTAATTAGGAGCCTATCTTTAGTCGCTAGGGTTTACCTTTTTTGGTCTGAAAGCCTCTCTCCACAGAACAGATAACTGCACAAGCCGTTGGACTGCCCAGCCAATTGGCCTCAACCCTGTTCTGTGGGTTCTGTTCCCTAGGCAAAATGTTGATTTGGACCCCATTTAATGCCCATTTAATGCTCCATGGCTCTGTTGTGATGGCAACAAAGGTATCATGGTGAATTCTGGGATGAGGACACCTGTCCAACATGGTTTCATTCTAGGTAGCCATCAGGGGATGGCAACTCCTAGTCATTACCATTGTGGGTTAGATTTGTACCAGTTGCTGTAGGAAGTAAAAAAGTTCGCTATCTTGTCAGCAGTCCCGCCTGAGCTGATCCACTTCCCCCATTTCATACCACATAAATCCTTCTTACAGGAGCCCAATGATTGGGTACAATGTGTAAGTTACATTGCAAACTACATAGAATTTGTGTACCAAATGATGTATTTACCTGGACAATTTAAATAATAGGCCCTTGTAAAAGCCTGTTTGCATACTTAAGCAGTCCTAAATGATTGGATTGATTCCCTCCCCTAGACCCTCCATGTATGGAATGGGGGTGCAATGCAGTGATTTCCCCAGACAGCTTTCTGTGAATAGAGGGAGGCAGGCAGGCTCAAGCCGATATTACACTTCCATGGCTCCTCTACATCCACAGCAGGGAGTCCACCTGCTAAGGCAGTGGGGTGTCTCAGGGTCAGCCAAGAATCAGGAGGGGTGAGGACACAAAGCTGACACGTAGAGATACACGACTGCCATGCAGAGGGCCCTGGCCTCTTGTGGATACTGGGGGATCTGCAGGGATCCTGAGCTGGCCCCTGGCCCGTTCCCCAGTAGGGAAAATCCAAGAGGAAACTCTCTGACATTCCCTCATACCGCCATAGGTTGCCCTGCAGGAGAGAGCAATGGTGTTCTATGTGTTTCCCTAAAGACAGTGGAACAGCTTTGAGAGAGTCTGACAGCCATCTATGGAAAGATTTTTTCTTTTTGTGTGCCTTTTTAAATGCAACCAAATACCACCAAGGGCCAGATATGGTATTGCACTTAGTCTGCATGCACATGTCCTGACACCGGACCGTAGTTTGTAAGGGACATCATCAAAATCTGTGAAGCTCACAGCCAGGGCTAATATTTCCTCTTTCACTCATATCGTCAGGCCTTTTTCTCACAATGGCTGGAGTCAAGGACGTGGTGTCTGTCTTATCTTTGAATTTCCTGGTTTTTGTCAGTGAGAGTGTCACAATGGCAATGTTATTAGCTCAGCTGTGCGGATAGCGACACAAAGATTTTGCTAGTGCTCTCTGAGGCTTATTAGAAAAGGCTGCTTATACAATGTGATGTGATTGCTTGTACACCTTTCCCTGTGTTCTTCCTTCCCCTTTGATGATGTTATGATGAAGCTGCTTTCATAGGATCAGGGATCACAATAGACTCTCTTGCAGTGAAGACATTTGCTTCTCCCCCCCCCCCATGACAGTTTCACTATATAAGCAGGGCTGTGCTGCCAGTGGAATTGCAATTTGCACATGGTGAGTGTAATCAAAACAAATTTCATTCTAACTCATTACAGGCGGAGTTTTACTGCATAGGAGTTCACTGCTGGTCAGTTGCATCTATAGCTCAGATCAAAAACCAGGTCCTGTCTGTAATCAGAGAGTGCTGTAAATTGAGCGTCCCATACTATACAAGCCAAGCTGCAGAGAGATAATGCAAGTTCAATAGCTTCTTAGGCAGATCGAGCTCTTGATAACTGTGAATTGTCTGCTTCAGGGCATTCCAGTGTTGCCAATAGGGAATCATCCACTCTTTCTCACTCTGCAAAGCTCACTCTGCTGCTGTAATGATAGAAGCTGTGGCCTGGAAAAGCTCCACACTGACTCAAAGGGGAATCAAGGCTGTCAGGCTGGGTGGTTGAGGCTTAGAGAGGCTGTCCCTACAATATGGAGAACCTTCTTCCAGAAGGTACCTCAGACCAACAGCGGCCACCTGAAGACTTGAAGGAAATTGGACACTTCCAGATGGTGCGGCCCAGCGAGGGGAAGAAATGGAAGCTGTGGGGAAACATAAAATTGATTTCTCCAAAGACTTACCATGAGGAGGAAAGAAAGAGTTTCTGCCACATGAGAGTCTGACAAGAAAGCCATTTGGCACTGAAATCTTAAAAAATGTATTTAACAATTATTAACACAACAAGCTTTTAATGTCTACTTCTCTAAACTGCTTGTGGGTTATTTGCTTTTCACCCACTAACCCACGCACTAATTTCCACAAAAAGACACAGGTCCGGCTTTTGTTACCAGAATTAGTTATTTTACTACCAGACAAAGATAAGCCAGAGTGGTTATCAAGAAAAATAAGGGGAAAAAAAGAATCTGGAAATCTTAGGCATTGTATTAAAACAACAGTTTTTAGGGTGTTTGATTTACTATTCAACTGCGCACAGCTGCTGCTTGAGAAATAGGAAACATGCCAAGGGAAAGAGATTGGGAAAAAAACAGAAGGGGGGTAGGTGGGAAAAAGGTTGTTTGCAGAATGAACTAGTTAACTCAACTTGAAAATTATTATTACTAACCCACGATGGCAAGCTGATGATGGATACTTCAAGTGGCTCACCCCTCGCCCACTGCAGTGACACAGATCCTTTGATTTCACTTATGTAACTTCATTAAAAAGATTTAGGCCTATCTGTCACCATCTCCTTGATTATTTTTAATAAGCTACCTGACAATCATTGCTTTCATTTCTTCCTCTGCATTGCCCCAAGACAGCCACAAATTGACGTCATGCTACCTGTTGGTTATTAAAAAGCCAACACTTTACTAATTTACTCAAATCCTCCAAACCCTTAAAAGACAAAACAAAGAACTATAGAGTCTGCTGTTACCATACAAAGTGGTGATCAAGCCCAGGTCCTTTACAAACCTAAACCACTTTCTCAAGTAGGAATAAGCCATATGAGATAGAAAGAACAACCCATGTGTCCCACTGGAAATGTGGCCTTTTTATCTTTCAGCTTGTATTCATTAGTGGAAATTGCTAGTGGGCCAAGACCTCCTATCCTAAAGCAATCATTTATGGTTGAGTTATAAACTCCTGAAAGCAAAGTCTTATCTTGCAAATGCTAACAGACCTCTAGCTATGGGGTTGCTAGTAGGCTTGGCACAACTCTATTACTAAAAAGATGAATGAAAGATTGGTTCCTAGAATCTTTTCAGATATAACCTGAGAAAAAAAGAGAGAAACGTCCATGGGCCCCTAATAGATTGCTCTCTGAATACCACCGTTTGCATCTACCACATTGTAAAAAGATTTCCTATTGTGTGATTATTCCAGAAGGCCATGGTATAGAATTTTAGGCTTGAGAAATCATTTATTGGGCTCTTATCTTGCATACCTAATTGAGATGTGTGTGTGTGTGGGAGGGGGGGCACTGCATTTAAACTATAACTTGCAGACTAATTAAAGACAACGACTTAGTGCTTACATAGAGATTCCTGGTGATCTCATGATGACCTGCCTGCATTGTAAAGGGTAGATTAAAACTGACTGAATTATACCTTGTCTTTATTTTCCTAGTGATGTATGATTTCTCGGAGTAATCTTGCTTTATCCCCAAACCTATAAACCTTTGTTATTCAGGGTGAAATAACCTACAGATGCCTCTTAGACCTTTTCACCTGGCTCCATGAAGGTCCTGTTTGTTAGAAGCCTTAAAGTTTATTTTTTCCTGTTGTACCTTTTCCCCAAATTGTCTTCAACTACCTGACTAGTAGGACACCATCAGCTTTCTAGAGGGAAAAGTGCAAATGAAGCAAATCATGTATTGTTCAGTTCATTTTTTTGGCATATAATATGTCTTCTAACTGAAAATTCTAATTATTGTTTCCCAAGATGCATGTAATACAGAAGGTTATTTTATAAAATAATAGGCAACCAAATCTAGAATTACAAAATAAAAGCTAAAGTGGTGAGAGAAGGTAGAAAATATGTTTGCATGGTCCTCATGAACTAAAATGCCGTGTCTTCACATGGCATTGGAACGCTATGGGCAGACACTAAATAAAAATAGGGGGAGTTTATTTGACAGTGTTATGAGGAAACAAACTGGAAACAAACATTTGACACTCAAGCACTGGAATGCTGTAAAAATTTAATTAGATGGATACATTAGTCATCCTTGCATTAAGGGGTTCATATAGGATGTACAAAAAGGCATGCTACGGTACTAAAGAAATGTTTAAATCCTTCCTGTAAATACCATTTCCCTCATTATTGGGAAATGTGCTTTCAGTGGGACCATTGCCCATGTCTTCGTATTTACAAAATATGGTTAGCAGGAGATTAACAGCATTTATTGGAGGGGTTTCTTGAACCAGACCAGGCTGCCCATTTTATATGGAAGTTTCTGCAGCTGAGTTGCAGCCAAGTAGATGTGGCTGCTTGTTGGTTAGTATAGTTCATAATTACATGGCGTTTACAAGCAACCTGTTTCAGCAGTGCATGTGTCCAACTGTGTGCTGTGCAAACTGTTTGACTCAAAACACAACAGTACGTGAAACCACCATTGGGTCAGTTTTCACCTACATTCATAAACTATCAGTGAACATTATGAACTCCTGAAGCATCCAAAGAAAAACTTATTGCAAATTATTGCTCTGCCTGGGTAGCCACACACATTTTCAGAGGGTTGTCCACAGTATGTTTTGTGTTGGAAAAGGTCACATGGTTCCATCAGAGTCTCCATTATCCTTTATTGGCTGAGCCTACATCAGGTGACCGGGAAGGTCAGCTCAGCTGCAGCTGTTTTCATTCAGAAAGAGATGAGCTTGCTGCTGCAACTGGAAAATTCCACAAACAAATATTTTCTCCTAGCTCTTGCCTCTGTGTGGCTGAATCTGGATGGCAGGTGACCAAGATATTATCAATTTCTGTAATGCCCTAGCTGTTTGGAGTCATCTTATTTCTAACTTTTGTTTCAGTCTATGCATTTATAGCCCAAAGTTTATAAGGGAAAATTCATTTTTCTGTGATCAGACAAGAGAGTTGGCCCCATTTCTACATCTGGTGAACCAGCAAACCCATTTAATCTAAATCTTGCTATGGGAAGAGCGCCGTGTATTTTGCCTCTGTGAAATACCACAAAATAAAATGAAAAAAGACATAAAAAAACAACACAAAATGAACAACTCACCCTGCAGCGATGGCTCCTATCTTTCAGGGCTGGACCCAGCTGCCCTCTGTCAGCATTGTGACCTGGCGCATGGCGTAGGGTTACCATATTTCCTCATTAAAAAAAGAGGACACTCCACGGGGCCCTGGCTGCGCCCCCGGCCCAGCCCCAACTCCGCCCCTTCCCCGCCCCAACTCCGTCCCAACTCCGCTCCCTCCCCTGAGCGCCCTGCATTCCCCCTCCTCCCTCCCAGCCACGAAACAGCTGCCTGAGCGCTACCGGCTTCACAGTTTGCCGGGCAGCCCCCAGACCTCCAGACCCTGCCCCCAGCCGGGTGCTTCCCCAGCGCAGCTGGAGCCCAGGAGGGGAAGCGCCCGGCCGGGGGCGCAGGGTCTGGAGGCTGCCCGGCAAACCGTGAAGCGCTCGGGCAGCTCGGCTCTTTAGCTACACAGAGCTGAGGTGTCTGGGGGGAGCAGCAGCAGCCACCGCGGGGGAATCTGCCTGCAGCTCGCAGCCTGCGGGAGCCGCAAGGTAAGCAGGGGACTGGGGCAGGGATGCCGGCAAAGCTATTTTCCCGGACATGTTCGGCTTTTTGGCAATTCCCCCCCGGACGGGGATTTGAGCACCAAAAAGCCGGATATGTCCGGGAAAAACCGGACGTATGGTTACCCTACCTAACTGCCCCCCAGGACTCCACCCCCTACCTAAGTCTCCCTGCTCCTTGTCCCCTGACTGCCCCCTCCTGAGAGCTTCCCCCCATCCTAACTGGCCCCCTAGGACCCTATCCCCTACCTGTCCCCTGACTGCCCCCTCCTGAGATCCTCCTCCCATCCAACTGGCTCCCTAGGACCCTACCCCCTATCTGTCCCCTGACTGCCCCAACCCTTATCCACCCCCCCACCCCCAGACAGACACCAGGGACTCCCACGCCCCATCCAACTACTCCCCACCCCCTGACAGCCCCCTCCCCCAGAACTCCCGACCCATCTAAACCCCTCTGCTCCCTGTCCCCTGACTGCCCCCTCCTGGGACCCCTGCTCCTAACTGCCCTCCAGAACCCCACCCCCTACCTAAGCCTCCCTGTTCCTTGTCCCCTAACTGCCCCCTCCTGAGACCCCCCACCCTAACTGCCCCCCGAGGACCCTACCCTCTACCTGTACCCTGACTGCCCAAAACCTTACACCCACAACCCCCAGACAGCCCCCCCGAACTCCCGACCCATCCAACCCTCCCCCTGCTCCCTGTCTCTTGACTGCCCCCTCCAGAACCTTCCTGCCCCTTCTCCGACCTCCTGGCCCCCTTACCGTGCCGCTCAGAACAGCGTGTCGAGCTCCACGCGCAGCCCAACACGCTGCCGCGCTCCCCCACGGAGCTCCCCCACGGAGCGCATAGCCCGGTTCCCGCCCTCGCAGAGTGCTGCAGAGTGGCGTGCTGGGCAGGGGGAGGAGGTCCAGACTGCCGGAGGCCCGTTGCGAACGGCCGGCTGGCTGCGAATGCAGGGAGAGAGAGGAGGGAGTGAGTGATCTCTGCTGCAGGGGGAAGGAGGGGGAAGCGGAGGAGGGGCTCTCTCTGGCTGCCGGAGCCCCATGCAAGTGGCTCCATCCGGCCGGCTGCCCTGTCAGCCGCGTGCGCTCTGCATGGGGGGGGAAGTCCGGACATTTACAAATTCCCCCCGGACGCTATTTTTAACTGAGAAAAGCCGGACATGTCCAGGGGAATCCGGACAAATGGTAACCCTAGCATGGCGTCACAGCCCCACTCACTCAAATGTGGCCCAGCTGCCATTCCAGGGTGGCTGGGCCAAACCTGAGTAGCACTGAGCCCCATGGACCAGGTGACAACACTCATAGCTCTGCAACCCTTCCCCCAGGGTCTCCCACCCCCTGAGGGCAGTAACCAATTCCCTCTCCCGCCCCTGTGGGCAGCCCCAAGTGGGGAAGCAGAATATATAAGGGGGGATGTAGGAGGGGCCCCTGGGACTAATGGGCGGTGTTGAGGCTCAATGCGGGAGAGGGAATATTTAAGGTGGGGAGGGAAGGGGTTTTGGAGCTAATGGGGGCTTGGAGGTGTAAAGTTCAATGGGAGAGGAGAAATATATACGGGGGGATGGGGATGCTTGGGGAGGGATCCCTAGGGATATAGGGGGGGCATCTGGGGCCTGGGGTGTTCTATGGGGTTTGTGTCACTGAGTGGGGATGGAGCAGTGGGGTTTATTTGCTGGCTGCAGTACTGGACACATTTCAGAGGGGAACCCTAAGGAGCTGTATTTTAGAGTGGCTAATTAAGCTGGGGGAGGGGAGTGTCTCAAGGCCTGGAATAATGAATGATGCTTAATAAAATGATGTAATATAGCTAAACTGGACTTAATACACTGTTTTTATTTGTTTGTAGGCATTTGAGGTATTTTATTAATGTAAATGTAATAAAAAGAAATAAAACAAAATGTTTAAGGGATAAATTTCCCCCCCAAAATAAAACTCAAAGTTATAACAAAGAAAATGAATTTCACAGGGCTCTACCTATGGGTTCGACCCTGGGGAAAAACAGGTTAATCTGGGGCCCAATCCAAAGCCCATTGAAACCAATGTGAGTCACTGGAGCAGACCCTTGAGCCTGATCTCTTTTTGAACTTCTGGGCCAGCAAACCAGTTACAAAATAAATAATTTGCCACCCCATTTCCAGCCAAACGTGGAAGGATCTGTTCAGTTCTAATATCTCTGTTACACTTACACAACACTATGTTCTTTGGGCTCCTTCTACCTCACAGAACTGCTATGGCTTGGCTCCGAAGAATCTGAAGGATTCGCAGTGGGTTCTTTTCAGAGCACTATGTAAGGAAGGAGTTCAGATGACTTTCCCAATCTTTTTCTTAACTTGATTGCTATTCATTCTTTAACTGTGTGATTGTAGCACCTAGAAGCCCTAGTCTTGGACCAGGACCCCATTATGCTAGATACTATATGGCCACAGAACCAAAAGACAGTCCCTGCCCCAAAGAGCTCCCTCTCTATGGCAAATATGAGAGTATTTCAATTTAAGTCTCTTTAAACAAAGCACATTTAGCAGTAAATAAGCCAGGTAATATTTGAATACAAATATTTCATATATTTTTATTTTAAATAAAATTTCAGAGGCATGTGAATGTAAAAGTAGTTGTACAGATAGGCTATAGGGTAGGAAAAGAACGAAATACATAATATTATTGAATCATGCATCAACGAATATTTTGCCTCTGTCAGTGTCTTCTGATGAAGTCATTGCATTTGTTCGTGACTGTACATGAAATAGGAAGATCAATTCATTTTCCAGACTCCAACGGATTTGCACAAAGTCCATTAGTGTCTGTAACCATCTACAAGCATGTAAATGAGGAAGGCTCATAACTTTTGAGAAAGTGAATTAGAAAATTACGTATGTGAACACTGTATCATTTCTCTTCATACATCAACACCCTGTCATTTGTCTGCATATCTCACTTCCTTTTGCAAACTATTCCAGATTAGAATAGGCATCACTTTTAGTGAAATGAGTCATATAGGAAGACAAACAAAAAGTCTATCAGTGAACTGAGACTGCATGTAATCCAATGCAGAACACCTTCTGCTTTTACTTGGAACATTCACATACATCAGAAATTCTCATTCAGATTGGCTAGTCACCTTAGCTTTTAGCATCTTTGAATTGACATGGTCTGGCCAGAACTTTGTGGGCAATCCCCACAAATAGGAAACAATTACATGATGAAATCAGGAGGAAAATGTGCCCAAAGCCTAAGTCTACATCAGGATTTTTTCTTTGATCCCAAATTTTAAAATCAAAACCTCACCCCTAAACTTGCTCTTTATCTTCATGTGGGACATCTTATATCAGAAAGTCAACTAACCCAATGGAATTGCTATGTAGTTAGTTAATAAAAATAGTAAACCTCCAAATAAAGTTAACAGAAATTGTAAACCTCCAAATAATCATACAAACTGGAGATACCTAAAAATCTTTGGGTGGCTAGCAAAGCTAATGTGACATGGAAAGGCTTTGTTTGCATCCTGAATGTTTGAACTGCTTTGGATTGCCAATAATGTCACGTTTAGAAAATGTGACCTACAATAAGTCTAGTTATAGTTTGCATACACTTATGAAACCTTTTATACAAAATTATGCTTCTGGAAGGAGGAACAGTGATCTGTGAATAGCTACCTTTTCACAGCAATGTGGTTTTGGGCTTTGGAGACATTTTATCATGGATCAGTTGTTACATATCTGCTGGTAGGTGGATCTAATATACTTTGTATGGTTCTAGGCACCTCAAAACCAGAAACACCCCAGGAAATTTGAGGGAAGGTAAAAAAGAAAAGAAAATGGTTAAGTGTCTAGATGGATGCATAAACTGTTTATGCATACATATGCATAAACTGCCCAAATGACAAACTAAGGTTAGGGTTAGAACTGCATGCAAATATACACAAGATGGAGAGGCATTGTTCAGAGTCATCCAAGAAATTGTAACTAAGAATATTAGGATAAAATTAATCTAAGGAATATTTTAGTGGAACATCAGGAACATTTCCCAGTAGTAAGGAATAATACTTCGTTGAATATTCTCCAAAGGGAAGTGATGGAAATGCCATTACATGGATCATTTAAAACTGGAACGGACAAAGCACTCGGCAATATGTTGCTGTAAACAATACCATACTGGCAGAAGAATTGACAAAATGAGCTAATAGGTCTCTGACATCTCTAATTCTATGGCGCTGGCAAGCCAGTCCCACAAACGTGCTCAGTATCAGTTATCTCAAAGGGTACAATAGGCTGCGCCCCTAGTAGGGACCATAATAAAGTTTAGAAAAGCATAATATAGTTGATCTTGTCATGGAGACAAGAAATCGAGTTCACACAGTGCACAACAATATTAAACCATATCAGCATCAGCAACCAAGGATGTAGCATAGTGGACCAGACAAGGTATAAGATACAAGCTTTTGCCATCATAAGGTTGGCAAGGACTTTGTAAAATCATTCAGTTATTGTTTAGTTAATAGAGAAATTTGATTCAGTATTTTAAATTAAGGATGCAAAGCACTGTAAAGGCTTGGAATAAGAACACTGCAATCACACCTGCAGAGTAATGCTGCAATTTTTTGTTAGCAAAGCTTTCAACTCATCCATGACTGGCCAATGCACATGGTCTTATGCAGTTCCTCTTTCCCAAGAATCATGCACGCAACAGTGCAGTTGTAAGAATGATAAAATGCAAGCCTGGAACCAAAATACAGTACTGCAAACCTATAGGTATAGGGTAAATTTTTCAGATGTGCGTAAGTGACTTAGGAGCCTAAGTCCCATTTTCAAAAGTCAAATAGGTGCTTTTGAAAATTATACCCAAGTCTTTAATTTCTTATCTTAGGCAATCATGGCCATACAGTAGACAGAAAGATGATGGGTAACATTTTCATAAGTCAATGAGATTCATGTTCCTAAGTCACTTATGCCCTCAAAGTTATTTAGGCACCTAACTCCCATTGAAATCGTTGATCACATTTATGTGGGCCTGAGACACTTCTGAAAATTCTTCTCAATGTCTATAGGCACCCATAAAGCACCTTTGCACTTTGCTAAAAACTTATTGATGATTCTCACTCTGTATGATCACTCAAAAGTTTGAAACTGTGATAGTAACATTAGTTAAACCCATAGCCACCTTAATCATTAATGTAAAGGTCAAAAATAAATCATGACTGAACTGTAGCAGAAAGGAAAAAACATAAGCTAACACATTAGGCTAAAGTAGTTCCATCTAATTGGAATCCAGTTTCCAAATGAATTCTGGAAGAACATAAAGTTGCACTCAGGGCCTCTCAGTGGAATTAAATAGCTGGTTTGGTTAATTACTTGAAAAGACAATGTTGAGAATGCTTCTTTCTTGGTGAGAATTGTCCAGTATTTGAGCTGGTGCATTCACCTCTCGTTGGAACAAATAGAAATTGTGTGTGCAAATAAGGATAAGTAGGGACTCTTGTAAAAGTTACAGCATTCAGACTTTCCAGAAAAAGGGAGTCATTGGACTGAGAAGGAGCATTAGCTGGCAGTATTACTAGAGCCATGTTTCAAAGCCAGATTTGAAGCCACGCTTGTTTAATGCAGAGACATTAATCACCAAAACGAGAGTCTCATAAACAAAGTAATCCAAACCAGTAATCCAGAACCAGTCCTTCTCCCTTGCTGAGCATTAATCAGAACACAGCTTGGGAAAAGCAGGCCTGATCCTGAGCTGATGTAAATTGGCCCAGCTCTATTGGCTGAGGATCTAACCCATGCTCTTGTTGCTCTGCAGATGAATCTATTTCTACTGAAAGCTTAAAAGTAGGCAAAAATAAAAGTTGCCAAGGAGACAGAATAGAATAAGTAGCAGCAAAGGCAGCAGAATAAAATTTTATCTGTCCAGTTGTGGGAGCAGCGGAATAAATGGATATATTATAGGACTGTCACCCTAAAAAAGCCAATCAATGTTATCAAGACCAAGTCAATCGGTATCTGTTTGAATGATGAAAAATCTCTGGATCCAAAGGGAAACATCCTTCAGTCTGTTGAAAAGCAGTGGGGAAGGGGCTGCTCTAACCACTTTTGCTAAGCATTCCTGATTTGTACCTGAACCTTTCCCATCAGGTGGCATTTATCACAGCTTCATATTTTCTGCTGCAGTAGCATCATTTCCCTATAAAAAGCCTGAGCCACTCTGGACAGCCAGTGTTGACTGCTACAGTCTCAATAAAATGAATAATTAAATATCTCCCATTCAGGCTTATTGTTTGAAAGATGAGAGAGAGAAATAAGCTACAAATAGGGATGCTGCTAATGCAGCTATTGTTGCTTATGAGGAAAACTGGACTGGAGCTGTGGAACAACTAGGGGTGGATTCCAATACTGCAATTACTGTGCTATATAAGCAACATTTCAGTGCCATATCTGTAAGTTTGTGGGAATCCATCTGAAATAGTTCCCTTCATTCCTCCCTGCGTAAAATAGTTGTCTATTTCCAAGTCAATTTAATAGCCTAGTCTGCAAACAATCTTTCTCTCTCTTATTGCTGTTCTACCCTTGTCTCTCCTCCTTGGCATGTTGCCGGGATTTTTTCCCCCTAGCAGCAGCTGTGCACACTTGAATAGTAAATCAAACACCCTAAAAACTGTTGTTCTAAAATCTTTTCAGAGATTTCTCTCCTCTATTTCTGGTCTCTTTTCTCACTAATAATCATGGCAATTGGCAATTTTTTTCTTAGCTGGTACTAAACTAATTTTGTGTTGCAAACAACTCAGCTCGACATATCACAGCATCTAGCAATGGTAAGGACCCTTAAGTTCTTCATCTCCCTGCTGATGTCATCTATTGTGCATTTGCTAGTATTGTGTCCAGTCTAGCTTTCAATGTGCTCCAAGAAATGGGGTGTCCATCACTTCTCCTGGGAGACTATTTCACTAAGGGGAGTGATTTGATAATGGCCTAGATCCCCACCTGATGTAAATCAGCATTGCTGTATTAACTTCAGAGGTGCTTGATTGATTTACACCAGCTGAGGACCTGACTCAAAAGCCTTAAATGTCAATCACTTTACATTTTCAAGACTATTTTCACTCTAAAAAGACCTAGAGGGTTATTAAAAAAAGAAAGCTGGAAATGAAACCTCAGTATACCACAAAATTATGGCCATGTCTCTTAGAATGCAATGCATTGTTATTCCACTCCATTATAAATGTTCAATGATGACATACACCGCTGACCCATGAATCAGAGTGGACACATGTTTATTTTGGTTTTTATCTATAATGGTTTTCAGAAAGCTCAAAGTTGGGTAAGATGGACTTAGTGTCTGAGAAGTCCGTTTTCTGTCCATTTACCTAGCTGCTTGTTTGTTTCTGGATCTTGCAGCTATTGAATGAAAATTAAACCTGTCACATTCACTCACACTGTCTGTTTTCAAAGTAGCCAATTCAGGCAAAAAATGTTGTTCTAATGTTGCCCCTTTTTGATTTTCGTGAGACAAAAAGTCCATAGATATTGTCTTCCTTTAGTCAGTCTGTGAAAGTGATGTGATTGTGTAGTTTTGGCTGTGAAAGGACAATGTATTCTTTATTACAAAGAAAACCACAGTTTGAAAACTAGGAAAAACTCTGATTCATCAGCATGACTCATACACACAGTATATAGCCTGTAATCCCCTTCAGCAAAGCTGTAAGACTAGAAACATGTACATACTTGTAAAGAGAACATATTTTCCCCAAAATGAATGCTCCTTATTAAGGGCCCTATCTTGCTCTCTTTGAAGTCAGTGAAAAAACTCTTATTGGCTTTAATGGGAGCTGGATTGAGCTCAAAACACAGGAAGAAATTCTACAGGTGCTATACAAAGATCCACAAAAATGACTCAAATCACCATCATGATAATGTTATCATGGGAAGTTTTATTTCTAAGAAGCCTTTTCGAGGCTCTGGGAGGACACGTTACAATGGGTATAGTCTCATTATGACTAGGAAAGCTGGACCTTTCAGGAAATGAAGATGAGTAAGTCTCACATTTTAAGAGAGGTTTTTGACAGGTCCTCAACCCCAGCTGGTGTTTTTAAAGGTGGAGCATTTTCAGCATATCCTAGAAACTCTATTAAAATAACAATTAGCTGTGAAAACATGTCCTTATTTGAAGGGATGAAGTTAAAACGTTAGGCTTATTGGGGCTAAAGAAACTTACATATTGAGGGACTGATTCCTAACTGTTACTCCATCTCCAGCTTTACACTAATATAGCTGATTTCAACAGAATGATACAAGCGTAAAACTGGAGTGACATAGTGCAGAATCAGACTCACAATGTTAGCCCTTTCCACAGAAAATATCTCTGCGGCTGCAGACAAGCGGGCCTTTGCATCCATATTAAACTTGAATTCTTTTCAATGGTGGAATAGATAGTGTAGCTACCTGCATGGAACTTGGAGGGAGGAGCACTGGTTGCAGGAGGGAAGAATTTGGAAGCGGCACCAGGAAGTCAGTCTGTGGGCATTTGGCTAAAATGGTCATGGCAGTTGCAGCATCTCTTTTAATAATGAGTCAGTTTAGTTTTACAAGCATGGATTCCTTTCCTGTTGTTACCCAGCATGTGGTACATGAAACAGACTGTACATCTCCCAATGTCCCATTTTCAGGATTTATGCCATGACTCTGATCAGGTAAGATGCTGACTCTCCTCCACTCCCATTGATTTCAGCTCTCTTCCAAATATGGGAGCAAAGGGATGAACGAGAGTTGAAGCTCAGCCCCTCACAGGATCAGGCGTTTGTGGGGAATTGCATGTCCATATCTCCACACATAGAAATAAATGTATGTAGCAATTAAGGCCAAGATTTTAAAAAATGCGAGTTTAAAGTTAGATCCCTAAGTCTATATTTAGGCTCTTAAATGAGTGGCCTGGCTTTCAGAAGTGCTGAGTACCCAGCAGCTCCTACTGAAGCTGATGTGAACTCAACACTTTTGAAAATCAGGCAACGACATAGTAGTCTAGCTTTGGGCTTCTATTTTTGAAAATCTTGTCCGAGGCTCCCATCCTGCAAGGAGCTCAGTTCCTTCTGTGAGATGCTGAGTGTTCTCAACTCCCATAACATTCATTGGGAACTAATAGCAGTCAGCAACTTGCACGGAACAGTCACCAGCTAGTAGGATCTGGACCTATCCTCCTTTAAACCTAGTTGTGAGCCTTCTGATATCATTACATCACACTACAGTAGTGATCAGAGGCCCCAGTCAATATCAGGGCCCCATTTTGCAAGCTGCTCTAAAAACACTATGTTTTTATGGATATGAATATATGGTCCCCGCCTCAAAGAGGCTACAGTCATATGCCCCAGTCCTGTAATTGGACCTTTGCACTTGTGTAGATCTGATTGTAGGCTGAAGGCCTCAGTTTACCATCTACATTTTACAATTTTACCCCTTTACATGCATCAAAATGATCAGATGCATCATTAGTTTTCCAGGCATTATCATCTAAACATTGCTGAGTGGTTAATGACTGTATTTAGAGAGGATTTATTTCTGAATTTCTATTAGTAACTAACTGAAAGGGTGATTGTCTCCCCGTGTTCCACACTCTTTGATATGGAAATAACATTATTTAATGCTTGATATAACTGATGCCATTTTACTGATATCACGGCAGGTGCTGAAATGATGATTAATAGAACTAAAGAAGCAAGGGACACAACTTGCTTGTAGAATACACTGTGCCCTTCCCCCCTCCCTCCATGAGATACAAATTTCCAATTTCAGAGAGCTCCTGAGTTTTCTGTGCAAGTTTATATCTAGACTAAATGATTGGACCTCTAACAGAAAACTTGCCAGCCAATCAGAAAGCTGTTTATCAATATTAAAAAAGGCATAATACAAGAGACATCCATGGTGGGAACTGTCTTAGATTCATAAAACAAAGAGCTGAACTGCCCACTAAAAACTCAAACAAAAACTATATGGAGAGTTTTGACTAGAGTTGGTCAGGAATTTTTCAATAAAACATTTTTCCATTGGAAAATACCAATTAGTTGAAACTGTTCATGGAAAAGGGGTTGGTGGATCTGACAAAATTTCCCATTTTGAATTAAAAAAAAAAAGTTTAGAAATCATCCAGATGTCCTGTTTTGACATGAAATTCCATTTTTCATTTCAAAATTTAAATTTATTTTACTATCAATTATGTTTTTTAAAAAGGGAAAAATCAAATCAAAATGTTTCAACCGACCGGCCCTTTTTTTCAGTTCACAAATATTAAGGTTTCAAATCTTCATCCTGATTTGGGATGGGAAATTTTTTGAAATTGCAAAAATTATTGCAGGACGGGAATGCTGCGTCCCACCCATTTTTAGTCTTAACTTCTTTTCAACATTATTGATAGTCACCAACCCTGCACTTACTGGTGCCACTGGAACTGTGATGAAATACTGTGAGGAAGGTTCTGATGGTGTCTTGAGCTCAAAGTACCAGCAATCTCATGTGACAGCCTGCTCCTGTAGAGCACAAAGCAGCTATACCACAGCGGATAATCCAGCTCTGTCAGTTATAGTTGCTGTGTTGAAAGTCTTCTCTCTGTCCTGAAGTCTCTTAGAAGTCCTTGTTTTAGTGTAAAATTCCTGGATGTAGAAGCTTCACATTTTCCCCCTGAGCACATCAATGGATAGATTGCTGTTATCTGGTACCTAACTCTAACTGCTCTCTCTAAATTGTAATTTAGTTACACAGTTATCTCTCATAAATGCACAGTTCTCTCTCCTTCTTCATACACCATTGACTGACCTGGCTTTGGTCAGCAAAAGTGATATACTTTATTTGGGAAGCAAAAATGGGGACATTTTAAAGTACATTGTAATACACTAGAACAGGAGAGACTTTTGGAAGGATACGGTGAAAAAAGAATCAATTATTTTGCATATATATAAATAGGGACAGAAGTAATGTATGGGACTGAGTGCACAAACACAGATTAATGTTTGTGCAAATCTCCACGTGCAGACTTGTACAGAAAACTTTGAAAAATTGGCCTTTTATATTGCCTGGAGGTGACAGCTGTATGTTCACCTCGGTAACTGATCAAATATTTGTATGCAGGATTCCTGCCACAGCATAGGTTCACTTTATGTTAATTTTATGTTTGCCCAGATAGCACAGTTAAACAGAACTGATTTCTTACACTTTTACTGCATTGCTTCCAGAACCTGTGGGAAGAAGGGGGGCTGGATTAGGATGAGGGAAGTAGTGTGGGGTTGAAAGTCTGAGCATATTAATGTCAATGGGAATTTTGCCATTTATTTCAATGGGGATAGGATTTCACCCAGCATTTTTTTTCTTCCTGACAAGTGCTTTGGAGTGATTGAGATGTGAATCTAGCTGCCCTGCATCTGGAGCTCCAGATGCAGGACTAGTCTAGAGGCTCTGAATGTGTATTGGCTTCACTATTACAGAGGGCAAGTATGTTGGGGCACTATGAGCACTAAGTCAGTTTATTATCATTTTGCTGCTACTGCTTCCGTTGACAGCTTGAGGCACAAATTCAGGGCTGTGATACCTGGAGAGTGTTATGACTGGCCTCTGTCAACAAGAGTGAAAAGCACTGCTCTGTAGCTTTATTGGCCTCTCAGCAGCATAATTCTGCAACCAGCAGTTCTAGTTTTCATATTATTACTTTATGCAATTCTTCTCATGGAAATGAATAGATGCAGAGGATATAAAAACGTGCCAATGTCATTATTTGCTATCAGTTTCCATTTCCCATTTAGAACAATTTCTCATTCTGATGGAAAAAAATCAGTATTTTCCACCATTCCCTTTCCAGGGTTTTTCACTATATTACAGCAGAGTAAATGCTCCATGTGCTTGTGCTCTTAATTATTCCAGTAAGCTTTTGAATATGTACTAGTAGAAAATTTGTTGCATACAGAGGGAATTCTGTCTTCTTTTCTCAGTGGGCTAGATTGTGCCACCAGGACACAACTCAATGTAAAGAGTAGCAGGTAGCATGCCTATCCCAGGAAAGGACGGCCACAATACGGTCCCTGCTCCCTCCCTTCTCCACAGCAGTAGTAAATACTCCATCCCTGTGTTGGCTCAGCTGTGCTGGCTGGTGCATTGGCTTGACTCCGCCCTCTCCCCCACCCACTTGCTGCAGGCAAAGCAAGCAGGCACATACATGTCTGAGTAGCCAACACAGAATTCTTACTCCCTCCTCTCCAAGCCAGATGTGTGTGTCTCTATGACGCCGGATTCCCATTCAAGTTCATGGGGATTATGCACATAAATCTCTGCACACTGAGATGAGAAAATACTCTACGCAACAGGGAAGGAAAGGTTTCAGAATGTAGTATGAAAACAATGAATATTTAAGGGAAAATACAAATAGCAGAGCAGCATAATGTGTGGTTAGAAAGGCCAAGTGCTAGTCATTATTCAATTTTGCTCGTCTTTCATCCAAACATGCATATGAAAGCCAGAAGCAAATAACATTTTTACAGGGCGGAGGGTTTTTATAATTAGGTTACATTAAAAAAAATCTATAGAAAACGGAATGATCATATTGTACCTACATAGACTGAGAGCAATAAATTACCATACAGCCAAGTCAATCATTAATCCAGATCTAATGTATAACTTTGTGGCAAACAAAAGATAGACCTATTGTGAGTGTATTGTTTACAATAAAAGGTTACATATTAAAACAGTTATAATCATAACCTCCTGCAAACACCCCCTTCAAGAGGGAAAACACTGGTTTCAGAGTTTGTAATAATGTGGGTTGACTATGTACAATGGAAAGCCCACATGTAGCAAGACCAGTGTATAATCTCATGTTATGGAGGGGGTTTGCTGCAGGAAAAAAAACAACACACATGCACAAAATGTTTCACTGAAAACAGAATGTTTTAATTAATCTGACCTAACAATTCAATTTAACCCCGGGAAGGTTAGGTCTGGTGACATCCAGGGCCGGCTCCAGCTGTTTTGCCACCCCAAGCTGTGAATAAAAAAATAGAAAAAAGAAAAATTCGATTGAGCTGCCGCCTAAATGCCACCGAAGAACAAGAGAGGGACTGATCGACTGGCCGCCGAATTGCCACAGACCCAGATGTGCCGCCCCAATAACGGACGGAGTGCTGCCCCTTTCTATTGGCCGCCCCAGGCAGCTGCTTCCTTCACTTGTGCCTGGAGCTGGCCCTAGTGACATCATGTTGAGCATCATTCCACTGAATCACAGGCATTAACTGTGAGCTCTAGAAAAGACTTGGCAGGATGAGAATGTCCGCATGTTTTAGATGACCGATTTGGGACAGCTGGCTGACAGTTTTACATCAGCTCTTGCTAGTGGAGATCCAGAGCCTGGCCCTAGATTTACAAATTGAATGTGCTGCCTCTAGAAAAATGCCAAGATGGTTAAAAAAGCAAAACCAGGTACCTACATTGAGCTTGTCTCCTGAAGGCTTGAGAGTGCTTAGCCAAGGACGGTAAGTATCAGTATCTCCCCAGCATTTGACAGGTATGGAAACTGCCACAGCCAGGCTAACTGGCTCCTCAAAAATAGCACAGGAAATTTCTGGCAAAAAATCTAGACTCCACTGACTCCCAGTCCTGTGCTTAAAAAAACAAAACCTTTCTCCACATCTCAACTGTTGAAGCCAAGAGGAAAACTGAAATGGAGAAATAATGAAGACCCTTCTGAGTGACACAATTACTTCTTCAGTAAAGTGTGATGACTGAGAAATGGAAAACATGCAAGTTTGGACTACACAAAACCAAATTTCTGAACACATTTGCACAACACCAACTCCATCACACATGCACACCACTCCCTTCTCCCTAATAAATTGTACTATGTAAGCACAAATTTCATGGCATACACAAGTGCCAGGATACTCATGGCACCTTCTCCAGTGGTACTTAGATGCCACAGTGATGGGTAAAAATTGAATATAATAGACAGGGAGATAGCTAGACGGAGAGAACTTGCTCAAAGCACAAGTTTCACAATGTGCATGAGATACAAATTCCATATCATGCCTGCATAATGCAAGTTGCATGGCATATGCAAGCTCCTTAATGGAAGAAGGGAGGGATCAGCAAGGAAACCTACCTTATTGAGGTTAGAGCATGTAGGGATGCGGTGAGAAAGGCCAAAAGCCGAGTAGAGTTGGACCTCGCGAGGGGAATTAAATCCAATAGTAAGAGGTTTTATAGCCATATAAATAGGAAGAAAACAAAGAAAGAGGAAGTGGGACCGCTGAAGAATGTAGATGGAGTGGAAATTAAGAATAATCTAGGCATGGCACAATATCTAAATGAATATTTTGCATCGGTCTTTAATAAGGCTAATGAAGGGTTTAGGAATAGAGGGAGTAGGACAGAGGGGAATAAAGGAGGGGGGATTGACATTACAGTATCAGAGGTGGAAGCCAAACTTGACCAGCTAAACGGGACTAAATCGGGCGGACCGGATGATCTTCATCCTAGAATATTGAAGGAACTGGCACGAGAAATTGCAAGCCCCTTGGCGATAATTTTTAATGAATCTGTAAACTCGGGGGTGGTACCGTTGGACTGGAGAATAGCTAATGTGGTTCCTATTTTCAAGAAGGGGAAAAAAAGTGACCCGGGTAACTACAGGCCTGTTAGTTTAACTTCTGTAGTATGCAAGGTCTTGGAAACAATTTTGAAGGAGAAAGTAGTTAAGGACCTTGAGGTGAATGGCAATTGGGACAAATTACAACATGGGTTTACGAAAGGCAGGTCGTGCCAAACCAACCTGATCTCCTTCTTTGAGAAAGTAACAGACCTTCTAGATAAAGGAAATGCGGTGGATCTAATATACTTCGATTTTAGTAAAGCATTTGATACGGTACCGCATGAGGAATTATTGGTTAAATTGGAAAAGATGGGGATCGATAGGAAAATCCAGAGGTGGATAAGGAACTGGTTAAAGGGGAGACTGCAGCGGGTAGTACTGAAAGGTGAACTGTCAGATTGGAGGGAGGTCACCAGTGGGGTTCCTCAAGGTTCGGTTTTGGGTCCGATTTTATTTAATCTATTCATTACTGACCTCGGAACCGAATGTAGGAGTGGGCTGATAAAATTTGCGGATGACACAAAGTTGGGAGGTATTGCCAATTCGGAGAAGGATCGGGATATTCTGCAGGGAGACTTGGATGACCTTGTAAATTGGAGTAATAATAATAGGATGAGATTTAATAGTGAGAAGTGTAAGGTGATGCATTTAGGGATGACTAACAAGAATTTCAGTTATAAGCTAGGGACGCATAGGTTGGAAGTGACGGAGGAGGAGAAGGACCTCGGAGTCCTGGTTGATCGCAGGATGACTATGAGTCGGCAATGCGACGTGGCTGTGAAAAAAGCTAATGCGATCTTGGGATGCATAAGGCGAGGTATTTCTAGTAGGGACAGGGAGGTGCTGCTTCCGTTATACAAGGCGCTGGTGAGACCTCACTTGGAGTACTGTGTGCAGTTCTGGTCTCCTATGTTTAAAAAAGATGAACTCAAACTGGAACGGGTACAGAGAAGGGCCACTAGGATGATCCGAGGAATGGAAAACCTTTCCTATGAAAGGAGACTCGAGGAGCTTGGTTTGTTTAGCCTAACCAAAAGAAGGCTGAGGGGGGATATGATTGCTCTCTTTAAATATATCAAAGGGATAAATACCAGGGAGGGAGAGGAATTATTTCAGCTCAGTACTAACGTGGACACGAGAACGAATGGATATAAACTGGCCGTGGGGAAATTTAGGCTTGAAATTAGACGAAGGTTTCTAACCGTTAGAGGGGTGAAATTTTGGAACAGCCTTCCGAGGGAAACGGTGGGGGCGAAAGACCTCTCTGGCTTCAAGATTAGGCTAGATAAGTTTATGGAGGGAATGGTTTGATGGGATAACGTGATTTTAGTCAATTAGGCAATAACGGCCATCGCTGGTAAAATGAGGGTCTGGCTAGAGAATCTTGCCTGTATGCTCGGGGTTCTACTGATTGCCATATTTGGGGTCGGGAAGGAATTTTCCTCCAGGGTAGATTGGCAGAGGCCCTGGAGGTTTTTCGCCTTCCTCCGCAGCATAGGGCAGGGGTCGCAAGCTGGAAGATTCTCTGCAACTTGAAGTCTTTAGATCACGATCTGGAGACTTCAACAGCAGAGTTAAGGGAAAGTGTGGGGGGGTCAGCTTTTGTGGCCTGCATCATGCGGGAGGTCAGACTAGATGACCATATTGGTCCCTTCTGACCTTAAAGTCTATGAGTCTATGAGTCTATGATATTAGAGCTGCAACTACAGCAAAATCTTCAATGTGTGTAATAAAAATTCAACAACATGTTTGTAACATAATTCTTACAATGTGCACATGTGCAAAAATATGGCTAAGACCTAAGTTCCCTAAAACATGCAGAGCACAAATTTCACTATGCAGGAAGGGAACACAAATTCCATGATTTACATAACTTCCATTACCCACTTTCCTATAGTCAAAGACTGAAAGCCGCCATTGCCAAGTACTTCAGAGGAGTGACCACTGTGCCCATTGATTTGTCAAAGATATTGGGAAGGTAAAGATTGACCTGCTTCCTGTCATGAGGTGCTCAAAACTGTGCATCTCACACACAGTAAAAGTGCTCTCAGAGGAGCCTGGTTGGAGGTGCTCTCCTATTCCAGTCAGTAGGCATCCTCATACAGCCAGATATGGAGCATAGCCAGGCTAGCATAAATACACTTCACCATAGTAACTAGAGCTGGAGTTTCTCTGGCTGTTGGTTATTGCTGTTTTGGACATTGGTCCGCTGAAGCCACAAGGACAATACTAAAGAGTGGACTAGAATGTACTGGTAAAGTGGTCAACTAATTTTTGACTAAACTGTTTTCTGGCAAAAAATTCTGTTTTGTTGAAACCAAAATGTTTGCAAAACACATCTTGGTTTCTAAGGTACAGGCTGGAATTTTGTGAAGGTTAGAACAAGAGTGAGCCACCTAGAATAGTCAGAGGATTAGAGCACTCATCTAGAATTTGAGAGACCAACATTCAAATCCCTATTTTCAGGGACTGAGAAGAGACTTGAACCTGGGCCTCTTTACCTCCCAGGTGAGTGCCCCATACTATTCTCAGGCAGGCCTCATACTCTTTTATTTTTCACACAACATTCAAAAGGTTTCTGTTTTGTTCCACATCACAATAAAAACAAATTTTAAAACCTCAATTTCTTTTTTTGTGTGAAACAGAATTGTTGTTTTCCAGCCAGCCCTAATCAGCATACATAGACTACGAAAATCATTGTACCTATATCCCCTGTTGATAATATAGAAGGTCTTTCAAGACCTCGTATATTGCAGGCAGTAGAGAAGGGATGTGAGTCAGAATCTCTCATCTCAGTTCCACTTGAATCACTTATTCCCTTGGTTTAGTGAAACCTAAGTAGCTGTTACAGCTAAAAGTCCCAGGGTGCCTATGTTCTTTAACACATAACTTAATTTCCAAAACAAATAATTGCAACTAAGATTCTAAGTGTCACTCTTCCCAAGAGACTCTGATGAATATGCAAAAATTCTAATGATCAGTCTGCACTGAAACTAACTATACTTATACTGTCAATAGGGCTTATATAGTTTCCCCCTTGTCTATAGCTAAAAGAGGTCATCCATATACCTATCTTAGTGTAGACAGTCTGCTCTGACCTACCACCAAATGCCAGATCACATCCTTGTAATGTATCACAGATCACCTCTGCACAGAACTTCCAATCTGAACAGCTCAAAACTGAATATAGGATCATGATACATCCCATGCTCTCTTTGGTGGCTGAATCTTTTCTTTTTCTGGCCCTTCTGCCTTTAGTTTTAACACTGACCTAATTATTTATATGCAGCCTATGTGCTACAATGTGGATCAGTTGTGAGTTCTTTTACTATGCACAGATTATACATCAGTTTGCTATGTGATGCCTGCAAAAATATTTATTCACAAGCCATTTTAACTAAAATGTGTCATTCTATAGTGATGCCATCAAAGCTGAATATGGAAAATGTACTTTCTTAATTGCTTTGATATGCATATATACACCCATTCAAGAGAAAATGCAGTGCAGGGACATTTACAACAGCAACAACAATTTGTGCGTGTGAATTTAAAAGGCCTTGTAAAATGTGTCCTCCTGATTGCTTTTTATACTTAGATTATATCTTATATTCATGCAGAGTTACATAACTTGAATTACATACATAAGTGACACTGGTATTCCTTACTGTCTCATCAACATTGCTCCTCCCTGACGTAGAGGGACAACCTTCAGGCCATGTCCCTTGGTCCTTGTGTTCTTGGCCTGTCTGCTGAGACGTACTTGTCTAATGCCATCTTTCCCTTTGTCATATAGCACTTCTCCACCTCTATGCCAGATTCAGCCACTTGGGGAGAAGAGGTGCTTTTGTTTCCAAACAACTAAAGAAAGTCCACTTATATACCCGAAATCTATATGCCTTCAGGGAAACTTCTAGCTGCTCCTTGTGTCTGCTGCATTTAAACAAAGTGGATTCAAAACATACCTAGTAAAATAGTTTTGATTACTTCCGAGTCAGTTCACCTTGATTTAAACCAGTAGCTGAGACGTTAAAGGACCCAATATATTAGTTCTGATTACCTCAATCATCCTGCCTGTCCCTCACTTTTCCTTAAAAGGTGTACAAAAAAATTTGTAAAAGAATAGACTTTGAAAATCAATACAAACTATAACATGGAACTTCTTGTCAGGGCATACTGAGTAATATTGATTTTATCTAAAAACTAAAGGATCCTGCTTATGAAGTCAAGCTGTTGCATTCTGAGCCATTTGGATTCTAGATCTGAGTACTTTAGGAGTCTAAAATCCTTGAGTTCTGGCCCTGTACAGATTTCCTAACTCCTTCCCCACCTTTCCTTTTTCAAATTTGAGGTCTAGACTTTGGGTTTACCAGTAAATCAGAGTTAGGTGCAGTTGCCCTACCCCAGGAGTGGACCAGGGACAGAAATGAGACTCAGAATGTCACCATCGTGGGGGGAATAATTTGTATCTTTACCTGGCACCAGCTGTGCCCAATGGAGTATTGCGGGAAGGGCAGAGTCAAAGCTCTGATCACTCCACTGCCTTGAATAATCCCCATCCATCTGCACAGGCGAGGGATATCAGCCTGCAGAGGGTGCTTTCCTCACTAAACTGTAACCCATGCCTGCAGATGAGCATAAGGGATGCTTTGTTATTCCCCTGTCTGGGCATGTGGGGCATGCCACAATCCTGTTCTAAAAGTCTCCTGCAGCCTTGTACAACACAAAGCTTTCCCAGCAGAGACAGCCTGGGCAGCATCTTCTTTCTGCATTGCCAACAAGAACTGCTGAGAAAGGCTAGAATGGCGGGTGCCAGAATCTGGAATTAGATACAAGTTAATTACATTTCATTACTCAAGACTGGGTCATCAAATATCTGTCCAGGATTTTACATTTATTGTTAGGGGGATGCTGTACAATTTGCAAGTAGAATTATTGTAAATTACCCTATTGATAACTCCAACCATTCCGTTGTATGAAATCACCTTGCCAGCTTCCTTGTGGTCTGCTAAAATAAAGGTTCTTTAATTATGCTGAAGACACTGGTAAGACTGAAAATTGTCCGCTCTTAATAAGATGGCTCGCTCTGTTACTGGGTACTGGTGAATTGTTGGGCTATAATTAAATTAAAAGGATGCTGCAACATCTAAGAGGCCAAAGTCATAAACACAACTTTCTTTCTCTCAAAACCTATTACTGTAGATTAATAAACCACCAATTTCTTGATTTCCAGAATATCTTGTTTGTAGGCAATGTAAAATATTAGAACACTTCCCCAATTCATTTAATTTGTCTTTTCCATATTTCTCATTTATTTAATTTTCAATCCACTTTCATATCTCTGTTATCAAGCCATGAAATCTGGAATCACTTTTTACTCTACCACACAGATGTGCTGTGAAGATTAATCAGCTAATGTTTTTAAAGCACTTTAAAAATGTACAGTGTTCTATATCTCCTAAATATTCTTTTTTCTTCAAGTCCTTGTTGATATATATATAGACACCAGAAAAATGCTTGTCTAATTGTGTGCGCAAAAATGTGCATGCAACTGAATGCCTCATTTGCACATTCAATTACAGTAACTGTGTTTGTCATTGCTTGAACATCTTTGCACGAGTAATTTATTAGGCATGCTGTTTCCTGACAGTTGAGTCCATTGCTTGGCTCATAAAATATATTAAGAGGGTTTCAAAATAATGTTTGGGTTTCAAAAAACCCAAACATATCCCAGTTGGAAGCAAAACACGGAGCAGGAGAAACAAGAAGAGCGCCTTCTCCACAGATCCTGACCCATTCTTGTTGCAATTCCTTTTATTGAAGCGCTTGGCTTCTCTTAGTTCTCTCTCCTGCAGCCTCTTCCCCCCTAGAACACCCTTTCCTGCATGTTCCCTTCTCTCTGCCTTCACCTCCTTCTCTTCCAGTTTTCCTGCTGAGGCTCCTTGCTCTCTTGTTTCAGCTTCCCCTCTCCAAAAGACCCTTTCTCCTGTCACCTCCTTGTCCTGCAGCTTTTGGTTCTTCAACATCTCTTTGCCTATCCTTTCACCACTCTGGAGCTGAGACAGCAACTGTACTTTAAAAGCTCATAATTTAAAGCCATGGTGTGACAATCCCTAATTAAAACCCATACTGCTCCTTCACTGTATTTACATTATGGCAATGGTTAATAAGTCTATAAAGGTCCATTTTTCCCAATGCTCATTATGCTTAGTGTCTACTGTCTTTGCTCTTACTGTGTGTGTGTGTGTATGTGTGTATATACACATCAGCGATACACATATATAAACACACACACAGAGTATGTGACAGTATGTGTGTGTGTGTGTGTGTATACACATCAGCGATACTCAGACTGAGGCTTGCCAGTAGCAAGTGGCTCTTTAATGTGACGCCTGCGACTCTTTGCAGCACATGATATTAAAACACCGTGTAATTTAATTATTAACCAATCTAAGTTATTAACCAGTCAGAATGCTTTTACTATGTTATTAACCAATTGTAGTTGATATAATAATACTTGGACAGTCATTTTGCTGTGAGAATTTTATATATAGGAAGTGTGGTCATCATTTATTTAAGAAATGTATAACCCGATACGAAAGAAAGAAAGAAAAAAGATACTGACAGGCTCCAGCATGCCACCGCTGTTGAAATGTCACCTTTCAGCTACAGATATTGATTTACAGTTTGGAGTCCAAGTACACTGTATGCTGTACTTACAAACCAGTAAAATTCTACTCAACATTTCTCAGTGAAGGAGAGGGCTAAGTCATGTTTGGTGTCATTTGTTGGAAGAGACTTTTTTTTTTTTTTTTAAACGTAATGGCTCTTCATTGACAGCTATGCTTATTGCGAAGAGTGGGAAAAGGCAGAAAGAGAAAGTGGCCCTTCTTGGGACAGCACTCTGAGCAGGGCAGAGTTGCCTGTTAAATTAAATCTGTGGCTATGCTAGCCCGATCATACAGACTGCCCTGAAGCTGCCGCCTTAGAGCTCTCACAACACCGAGCGATGACAATTCTTAGATTTTAAGGCCAGAAGAGATCATTAGATGATCCAGTCTTACCTCCAACTTTAGGAAAGCTAGTTCAAGACAATAGTCTCTGGGTGGCTTGTTGGCAACAGGAATTGAATCCAGGACCTGTCAAGCCAAAACAATGAATCGCTACTACCTGAGCCAAAGGACGCAGAATCAAGGTGAAGGGCTTACACAGCAGGTCAGTGCCAGAGCTGGGAATAGAACCCAATTGTTAATCTCTCAGTTAAGTGTTCTAGCCACTCAACCACATTGCCTCAAATACAACATTTTGCACCTTTTGGTATGTTGTACCTTTCAGACTGAGCTCCCAAAGGGAGAAGGAGAAGCCCCATTGCCTGAGACAGTCAAAGCTGGACTGGGCAAATCATGAGAGAACATGCTATCGTGATGAACCCTAAACTGGTCCCCAGAGGATGGACAAGCCTTCTCCTCTTCCAGCTTCTCTGGGTTCCTCAGAGTGGCAGCAAGAACAATTTACATGGAATCAGCAGGAACTGGCGATCAGAGGACCAAATCCTGGCCCCATTGTAGCCAACGGCAAAACTCCCATTGATTCCAGTGGGACCAGATTTTGGTGCAAAATTTTTAAGGGCACGTAGAGAGTGATCCCTACAAACTCTTTTTGTGGGTATAGGGCGGGGAGAGGAGAAAAGAAAATTAATGCAATGTAGGGTCCTAGACTCTGAAATGATGTACAACAGGAAGGGCTATTCTGCACAGATATTGAAGGATCCTGCATGTCTCCACAGCAAAGCATCTTTTTCTTTAAAGTTGTTATAGAATAAAGAGAAGGGATTTAGAGTATGCAAAAATCGTTGTAGGGAACCAGAGGTGGAATAATATTTTCTTCTTGTTAACTTTGTTGGCATGCATATGGTCAGTCCTGGAGTTGCCTTCTTGTGTTTTACTAATGAGGAAATTGTGGAATGCCAGGGGAGGTTTCTAGATGTTAGGAAACACAGGCCCAGAAATGACACCAACCCACATTTAATTTCAACAGCCAGTGGGGAAGCTGGGAGGGGGAAAGCCTTCAGGTGGCAAACTGAGCTTCTGCGTGCCACCCAAGAGTGTAATTTTTTTCTTTATCTACTCATAGTCTTTCCCATTACTTTTATTATTTATTTGCATTACAATAGCACCTAGAGGTCACAGCCAAGATCGTTGTATTATTCATTGTACAAACACATAAGAAGAGACCACCCATACCCCAAAGAGTTGTATAATCTAAATAGACAAACATACAATGGATGGGTATTATCCCTGTTTTACCGATGGGGGACTGAGGCACAGAGAGATTAAATGATTTGCCCTTGGTCACACTGGAAGTCTGCGGTGGACTCAGAAATGTAATTAATCTCTTTAGTCCCAGTCGACTGCCTTAACCATATTTCCTCTCAACTTCCACCCTGAAATACAGACAGCATGCCAAACCAGTTCACTCCACCCTTTTCCCCATCTTGCGGGAGTGACGAGGAGCCGTGAAGCCTATTTATCTTTCCAGGCTTGTGTGTAAAGACCCAAGATAAAATCCCTATGAAAGAAATCCATCATTTTCATTCATCATACTTCCATTGCACCAAGCTAGATGTGGCCCATGGATACAGCTACTGATACCTATCCTATTAGGTGAATACATAACCCACTCTTTGTAAATCAGGTATACATCATTCCATGCACAAATCAGGCCAAAACAATAGTAGGCCTTTCAGTATACCTGGCATCTTTTGATCACATCATAGTAACTCAGGAGAAAGGAGCAGATTTCACCATCCAGGATAGGATCAAAATTTGGAGACAGTTGGCCACGGTCTTTTTCCTGTGATCCCAGCTACTATTTTCTGAAATATTGGGCCTGCGGATCTCATTTCCGATCCAAAGCAAAGAGGTTATCCTTGCAGTGTTATATTTAGGAACTTTCAACCTGTCATTTTGATTTGAAGAGGCTTTAACATTTCACTTTCCCTCTCTTCCTTTCTTTTTTTCCTGTCTGTGCTTTGCAGTGGTAAGTGTTCAATTGCATCCGTGGAAGGATGTGCAATCAAACTTGCAACGAGACAGTAGACTCTGATTGTCATCAGCTGCAGCTCATTATTCTCTCAAGGATTCCTTGTGCCAATCGATGAGAAACAATGTGTAATCACTTGCAATTGATTGCAAATCAGTTTGCATAGACTGGCACGTGGAGTCCTTGACAGAATAATGAGTGATGCCTTTTGCCCATTTCTGGGCTTATGTGGCCTATATACCATCATTTCGACAGCTCTTGCTGATTGAGATGCTAAGCATATTCTGCAGGACATACATAGCTTGTATCAGGACAAGACTGTGTTTACCAATGCATATATTTGGCATACAACTTTATGGCTAGTTATTACATGTTGCCCACATATTGCTCCATGGTTGCCTGGCACGGATATATTTTCCTGGTACATACCAACCAGTGTAATGTTACAGTGACAAAATATGAGAAAAAAACATCTATAATTCTGGCTTACAAAACAGAATGCAAAAGGAGTCAGTATACCAACACCCTAAATTGTTCTGGTTTTTCCCCACAACCTGGACAACAGCAGAACTATGAAACATTTGAGTCAGAAGAGCATTCTGGGATAGTAATATTGGAAAGAGCAAGTGGTACCAACCTACTAATTCCAAAGCCAAGTGTGCTCAATTAAATTTTGGATACTTAAAATACTCTTCTAACTCCTCTTTCTTCCATAGCTGTGTCTTAGTTTTGGATATGTTTGGGGCTGAAATGAATTCATTCCTAATACTGTACTTACACTAGGAGAACCAATACGATCTGACTTTTGGGCTGAAAAAAAAATCCATGAAAAGATGCTCACGTAATACGTTATTTAACTGAGCTGATAGTGGTTTAGGACCGAACTTTCAACAAGGAGGGTCTTGGCCTGATCTGTTCATGTAGGAAAGAGAATAAAATTTGCTGAGTCCACTGAATATTTTGAATTCAGCCAGTCATCTCTGTCGATAACTTCCTTTTATGTCTCTAAAAAATTATCAGTTGGAAACTGATGCATCATTTGAATCTTACTTCAGAATCTGATCCATACTGGAGATCTTTAAAATTGCAATAGGCCAAAATCAGACCTTAATGGAGCTGCATCCCTTATACCAGGTATGAATTTCGCCTTATTAGTATGTGGATTCTCAGAGCCACAACCCTCACAGCTCGTGTCAATTGATGTAGCTCCATTGAAGTCAAGAGTTAAGCTGATTTATACCAACTGAGGTTCTAGCCCCAAATATCAGCGAGGTCAGGAGAAGAATTACTGAATGAAAAATACACCGCTAATAATTAAAGAAACTAGTTGTGTTTGTAAATCTTTCCCTAGGTGGTTCATTAATGATCATCAGAGTGGTAAAGTACAACTTTGTGAAGCTGCAGTGTAGTTGGAGATTGCTTTTCTATGAATATCACAGAACAGGTTTCATTGAAACATGTGAGCTGCCTGTAGCAGAACCTTTACAAACATTATTCCAGGGAAAATAAAATGAGCTCATTAAATCATTTCATGTTCCCTTTTTTCTTTGTTGTCCAAAGTTGGCATACCAACTATGGAGACAAGTAGGCAGTTTTCTTTCTCGAGAGCATAAATTTCAGTTTATAAGCAGAAACAGAGCGAAACATTTTCTTAGGCTTTCTATTTTGTTTTGGTTATTAAAAGTAGATGACACCTGATGAGGAGCTGCTCCATTGATTTTAATGGACTTTGGATCAGGCCTGTATACCATTTCCAAAGTTCATCTTGCTGGCTGAATTTAAATGTTCAGCTACAATCAGAGATACTACAGGACAAGGCCTGACTATTCAGAAGAGTTATACCATTTGTCTCTTATCACTTCATCAGCAAGTGACTATGTAAGTAAGATTCATTGCTACAAATGGGATTCCTCATTGCAATGTGGATTCATGGCTCCGAACATCAGCTGGTTTTCATTGCTCGTTGAGGTGCACACACAGAAACCATCTCCCTGGCGAGCTAGAGGCCTTGTCTTTCCATCTGCTTTCCAAAAAGATAACTTTTGGAATACAGTTCTGCACTCGAAGCTTGGAATTAACTGTACAGACGTAGATACTTGGTGCACACAACTGCATAAAGCACTGTGCTGTTTGAGTTACGGGACTGTAAACCTGCCATAATTGGCAGAAGAGCAGTTATGAGATGAGCTTGTCTGCGCTAGTGAAGAGGAGAGTGATTTATATTGTGTGTGTGTCTACTCAAGGCTTGGTCTGGACAGACAACTTTATATTGGCTTTGTTACATGTCTACAACTGGGACATCTCTAGCCAGCCTCTTCATAAAGTGATAATAAATGACCCGAGGTGTTGATGGTGCAATGATATCTTTGCTGTGCCTACAAGTGCCTTTTGCATGAAGAAATGTGGCCTGGTATAAATTATGGGATGTCCTAGATTATTTTATTTACTTACACTGGGAACTTCCTGTAACATTTTGCATGTTTCTCTATTGTGATTCAAAAATATCTGTTGGTTTATGGATACAATGGGTATGCATGTTCGGTGAACCACTTAGTGAAATATAATTACCCAGAGTCATATTAAGTGTTTTCTTTTCTGCTGTGCTCTGCTGGAAATATGCAATTATGGGTATATATGCTGGGTGTTTGTCTTTCCTGGTGTAGGCCATACAGCTGGAAATGGTTTGTCAATTGGACGGTTTCATGGTTAGCATCATAAAAAGGGAAAAGTATTTTTTTCTTGCTTTGACATTTGTTAAAGGTTTGTAAGCATTAAATAGTAAAACAAGAGCTATCGCCTTGGCAATAGATAAAATAATTCCCAACCACTGTATAGAAATCTTCAAAGCGGTAAGGAGGATTTATGTGTTCAGTTTTATAGTAAACTATATGCCGGACTATCGTACCTTGAAAATTCCTTTCTTGTGTCTAATACTTTGTGCATTGTCTTCTCCAGCATTGTCTTCTCCTTGGCCAAAAACCCACAAGAGCCACCTTTTTCGTGAGATTTCAAATAGATACAAAACGGAAGCAGAACATAGGCCTGGTCCAGTTCTGGAATAGGTCCAGACCCAAAACAGGCAGTTTGGATCGAAGGTCTCAGATCCAAACAATCCTCTGAAGTTCAAAGCAATTTGGATTTCACGGTCTGGTGTGGCTTGCTGCTATCCAATGCTAACAAATTAATTAAATAAAGAAAATAGAAGAGGATATATCGTGAAAAGTATGAGCGACATCAAATTTAGCCCAGACCATGGAAATTCAGTAATGATGATTCTCTCTCCTTGTGTCTGCAGCACCCTTAACTTGCTACAGCACACGTAGTTTTCTATCAGACAGTCTCACGTTATTGAGCAACATCATGTACTGTACCCCTTGGAAAACACAGATTATGGAAACACGCTTTAAAGGCCCAATCCTGCTAACACCTGCCAGTAATTTCACATAGGTGAATACAGTTATTCACGTGTGTGTAATGGTTTGTAGAATCGGTCCATAAATATGAAATATGGTTGTATAGAAATATGGATTATAAATAGTTAGATTATGTATGGAATAAATGTGTCTGGCCAACTCTCCTACAATTCTGTTATATATTTATAGAAGATCCCCTTACAGAAAAGTGTTATAGAATTCAATAGGGAAGAACAACATTTCTACAGAGCTCTATAGTAGGGACATCACTTTCTATTGCAGATTGCTTAGAGCAGGGGTCAGCAACGTTTGGCACGCGGCTCGCCAGGGTAAGCACCCTAGCGGGCCGGGCCAGTTTATTTACCTGCTGACGCGGCAGGTTCGGCCGATCGCGGCCCCCACGGGTCGTGGTTTGCTGTCCCGGGCCAATGGGGGCGGCGGGACGGCGAACCGCGGCCAGTGGAGGCTGCGATCGGCCGAACCTGTCGCGTCAGCAGGTAAATAAACTGGCCCGGCCCGCTAGGGTGCTTACGCTGGCAAGCTGCGTGCCAAACGTTGCCGACCCCTGGCTTAGAGCAATTTCAATACAAACCAAATTAATTTCTGGTTTCATCTCTATTAAATCCTATGAAACTTTCCCCCAAAAGATCAGCCTATAACTCAGTGGTTTGAGCATTGGCCTGCTAAACCTAGGGTTGTGAGTTTAATCCTTGAGGGGGCCATTTAGGGACCTGGGGTTAAAAAAAAAATTGTCTGGGGATTGGTCCTGCTTTGAGCAGGGGGTTGGATTAGAGGACCTCCTGAGGTCCCTTCCAACCCTGATATTTTATGATTCTATGCTACATGTAGTGTGTTATGAAAATTAGTAAAAGTGAAATCAAGTAGTAGTAGGTTGAGGTGTCATAAATCTTTTATTTCTTTGCATAGCTCTGAAGTGTTTGGGCCTGATTCTCATTCTACTGAAGTCTTGCTCTGGCAATGTAAAGGGGCCTTAATGTAAATGAGAATCGAGCCCCTACTGTGGTGAAATGTGCCAGGGATATTTAATGGCAATGAATGGCTAGAGATTCAATTTTTAATTTCCTTGAAATGATGGCACCTCCAGCACACCCCAAGCACCAGGCTTCACACCCACTTTATGGCCCATTTAGGAACATAGGAATTGCCAACGTGGATCAGACCCAAAGTCCATCTAGTCCAGACCTGTCTCCGACAATGGCCAGTGCCAGATATTTCAGTTCAAGAAACCTGACATTAGGCCCATGTGCGATTATTTTTACCACTGCCACAGGGGTGTAAAGGGAATTTAGTGTAAATGAGAATCAAGCTCTTTGAGATGCATGTTGAGTACAGCTGAGCCAAAAAAATAAACTGCACAAAACTTAATTTGTGGTTTGGGGCCTAGTTTGTGGTTTGGGGCCTCGCTCCAAAGCCCTGAAGATTTCTGAAAGGTAAATTCAACTTCAGCAGCCCTTTGGAAATTCTGCTTTTGTAGTGGAGCCCCAAAGCAGGGAAAGCCTGCTAGCTTTCAGGTTTCATTCTGAAAGGCTCATTTATCTCTAGCTATGAGTCAAAGTGCTTTTCTTCTTTCAAATATTTGTATTTTGCGATTAATGAAAAGTTAAGGGGAATGAAGAGCTAAAGATCTACATGTACCAAGTACATACATTTATTTTGTGTGTTTAAATAACTAGGATACTATGAAGTTCAGTCAGATCCAGCGGAATCTTGAGTGAAAATGTTAACTGAATAATAATAAAAGAACGGAGGGTTATGTGTACCCTGGCTATGGATAAAAGCACCTATTTCAGAAACGCAGAATGAAATGAAGCATCTTTTGTGAAACTTTGTTCTAACCGTTTGTTTTGCCAATTAACCCTTTTGAGGAGGCGGTCATTGCATGTTCCATTGCGGCTGAGGCACATTTACCAGAAAAATATAATTAATTTATGGATAACACAAGACATATAATGTTTTGGTGATAAGCATCAGACCTTTATAAAAATATGGGTCTCTACATATTTCAATACTTGCTTTTACCAGATCTCGTATCTGTTTGAGTCAGCAGCTAATAGAATTTTTAAAAAGGATTCTGGGGGATATGATGGCTCAGTAGATACGTAATAGAACACAGAGGTCATAGTTCAATTCCAGGTCAGGTTGTTAGCAGCTAAAAGTCATGATGGCTCTTGAATGGCCTACGTGAAATGAAGTGGTGGTCTCAGTCCACTGTGCGTGGAGGAAGGTATTTAAGAACATCAAAAGCAACTGCTAAAAAGGCAAACTCAGCAAATAGCTCAGGGATTATTATTATTAGTACCGTAATAATATTGCCCCAGTCATGAACCAGGCACCCACTGTGGTAGGCGCAATACACAGAACAATTGATTGGATGTGGAGAATGGAGATGGAACCAGGTGAGTAGAGACAACCTTGGAGACCTTGCCATAATATCCCTGTGTGACTTTGAGCAAGTCACTTAATCTACCCTATACCTCCATTCACCATCTGTCAAATGGGCATAATATTTCCTTCCCCCAGAGGGGTGTCGTGAAGATAAAAATCCATTGGTGACTGTGAGGTGCTCAGGTCCTACAGTGATGAGGGCCCTACTAGTACCTAGAGAGAGATTTTTCCATAAGCTAATTTTTTATTGTTAAACATTATTTACATCAGAAATAATGAAATCGAGGTTATAACAATAGCTATTTACACCAATGGAAGGGATCCCAGAGAATTCTAAGTTTCTGCAAGAATAATTTGTAGTGTCCCACCCCACATTATGTTTCGCATTGGTTCTCTGGCAGGTTCAGAAGTGTGCTCATAAACTGTACAATGAAATGTCTCAAAAACGAATAATAGTGAAACTTGGTTCTTTTTTTAATCAAGGGAAGGTTTTTTTCGTTTAAAAAACAAAATTCCAGTGGAATAACAAGCACTTCAAACATGTATTATTTATTTTCAGCAAAGTGAAATAGCCCCTGCAGTATTTCGAAAGAATGTCTGTTTTATAGGTCTGCAGTGATAACATGTTGGAAGTAACTAACAATTATGTTATTTTTGTCCTCGCTAATAATGCTCAGGGAGCAATTGATGTTTCTTTTAGAGTTAATAAGAAACATTTGCGGCAAAAGCAGGGAACTGTGAAGATAAAGCAATTGGCAAGAAATAGTATGTTTAAATACCATAAAACCGCCAGTATCCAAACAGGTGTGAGATAAAGCAGTATAAATAAACTACTCTGTATGCAGCACATCACACAGCAGAGTTGTGTAAAAAATTGCATGAAATAACTTCACTCCTATCCAGAGGAAAATATAACAAAGCAGATCCTTGTGTCTCCTAATTAGCCTAAGCAGCTGGGAAAACATTTCTTGTGTGGAAACTTCTAAAAGTTAAGCGTTGTTCTATAAAAAATGAAAAACAAAAAAATGGTCAGATATACAAACCCTTTACGAGAAGTGTGTTCCCACTTTTGCAACCTCACCAACCAGCTAGAACCAGTATTCTTGAGGGACAAGCCCTTTTTCAATCTTTGTAAAAGTATGTCTGGCTCTTTAAATGAAACCTGATTGTTTGGTGGTATTATGATACTTCATGAAGTTGGTGTTATTTTTATTGGTGCTGCTTTCACAAACACAAGACATTTGCCCTTTCTTCATCCAAACATTTGGTTGCATTAAGTATTGTTTGGTTTAGATTAAAGATTTTCTTTTTTTAAAACCAGTCAAATGCAAAGTAAAGTGTCATTAGCAAACAGGGGGTTTAAATAATTACACATGCTCACATGACTGATAAGTAGAGCTATGTAAAATTGCTCACAACAAAAGTCACCTGTTTTTTGTTGCTGTTGCAAATTAGAGACTCAGACCAGGTTGATTTAAAAGTTTGTTAAGGTCCATCAACCATTTGGGCAAATCTGAGTCTAGCTTTGGGCTAAGTATGGGACAATCTGTGCTTGTGTATAAATATCACACAAAGTATGCACTTTTGGTTAGTATGGATGTGAAGTTAGGTGAGACTTGGTGAGTTTTGTTTGGATGTTCTCGGCTCCTTCAAATCCCAAACTCAGATCTAAAGTAAAGCACTTCAAGTCCCTTATAGCTTGAAACCAAAGACCATATGTGTTTGTGAACCCTGCAAAATGAACTGCTGAATTTCAGACAGCTTCAGTAATAAGAGTTTTTAAATTCATGTCAGCAAGTCTCCCTCTTTTGTGAGCCAAATCCTTGACCCTGTCTCCACTGTGTCACTCCAGTGATGCAAAATATCCATAGATCAACCACAGCAGCTTCTAACCTGCATAGGGAGTGTGACCAGAAAAAGGGAGGCCTGGCCTGGACCTCCCTCCATCCTCTGACTGGGGTTGTGAACAGCAGGGCATAAATTAGAGCAGCCTCTCTGCTGCTCTAAATAATTCCATGGACTGGTTTGGTTCCTGCCTGGTGTTAGGATTAGGGGATGCAAAGGTAATGTAAAGCCACTGTTGTCTTCTCCCCTGTGATGCTGCACTAAACACAGCTTGGCCTGTGACTTCATTATCTGTGCTGTTAAAATCTCATACTGTAATTCCTTAAATACTCATACTCAGGTTTCTCCAGACTAGCCACCATTTTATGGCCATGAATACGTAGACGTCAAGTAATTATTATGTTTATTATTGTGGTGCCTAGGAACCCACCAAAAATGGGGCACCATTGTGCTATGCACTGTACAAACACAGAGTACTAGACAGTCCCTGCCCAAAGAGCTTACATTTTACAGATTCACGGCCTCTTGGTAAAGTGGGCACAAGCAACAACGTGTGTTTTAGTATGGCTAAATGTAAATGTGTGCATCTAGGAACAATGACTGCAGGCCATATTTACAGGATGGAGGACTCTATGCTGGGAAGCAGTGACTCTGAAAAAGATTTGGGAGTCACAGTGGATAATCAGCTAAACATGAGCTCTCAGTGTGACTCTGTGCTCAAAAGAGCAAATGAGATCCTGGGATGCATAAACAGGGGACTCTTGAGTCAGAGTAGAGAGGTTATTTTATCTTTGTATTTGGCATGGGTGTAATCGCTGCTGGAGTCCTGTGCCAGTTCTGATGCCCACAATTCAAGAAAGATCTTTTTAAATTGGAGAGGGTTCAGAGAAGAGCCATGAGAATGATTAAAAGGTTAGAAAACCTGCCTTACAGTGATATACTCAAGGAGCTCAATCTATTTAGCTTAACAAAGAGAAGGTTGTGATTTGATTACAGTCTATAAGTACCTACATGGGGAACAAATATTTAATAATGAACTCTTCAATCCAGCAGAGAAAGATACAAGCTAGACAAATTCAGACTGGAAATAAATTTTTAAGGGTGAGAGTAATTAACCATTGGAACAATTTATCAAGGTTCATGGTGGATTCTCCATCACTGACAATTTAAAAACCAAGATTGGATGTTTTTCTAAAAGATCTGCTCTAGGAATTAGTTTGGGGAAGTTGTGTGGGTAGTGTCATACAGGAGGTCAGACTAGATGATCACAATGGTCTCTTTTGGCCTTGGAATCTATGAATAGACAAGACACAAAAAGGGTAAGGGAAAAGGAGTATAACACAAAATATAACACAGAGGTAAGATAAAGGGATATAACATTATGAACAATGTGATTACTCTAGCTCAGGGGTTCCCAAACTTGGTTCGCGGTTTGTTCAGGGTAAGCCCCGGCAGGCCGCGAGATCCTTTGTTTACCTGAGCACCCACAGGTACAGTCACTCGCAGCTCCCAGTGGAACCCCTGCTCTAGCTTGAGGCACTCGGGCTGCAGGGCTATGAAACTGCAATGTAGACAGCTGGGCTTGGGCTGGTGCCCAGGCTTTGGGAAGCTGCAAGCCCAAGGCCAAACCTGAAAGTCTACACTGCAATTTCATAGCCCTGCAGCCTGAGCCCCACAAGTCTGCATCAGCTGACACAGGCCAGCCACAAGTGGTTTTTCTTTTTTACCGTGTAGACATACCTTTAGATCTTTATCAATTCAGAACACACTGTTAAATAGTGCAAAATAAGACATACTTTGTTAAAAAATTATCTTTATTCTGTCAGAAGCAAATGCTGCTGCTGTCAAATGCAGTAAAATTGACTCCGACAGGGAAGTTTAGAACCAAATATGCCCTTGCAACTTCTTGCATAAGCCTTTATCAAACCTTTTCTCCTGCAGTTTGGCAGGGCATGTGCTGTGCTTAGTTCCCAAACACACTGCTCAGAAGCTGTTGTAAAATATGGAGGAGAGCAAATACTAAGCAAGGCAAACTTTTATCTGCTTTGAGAGGTAGGAGTCTGAATGTCTAAGATACTAGAATTCGTTTGACAAGAACAAGAGAGCTCATATTAGTGCAATAAATGAAAAGACGCCAGCCAGCCAGCACCTTCCACAAATGTCATGTTTTTCTTAGAACTGGGGCATGCGTTACACACAAATGTGAGATTATCTCTAACAATTATCTAAAATTAACTGTGGTTTTCTAATGAAAAACATTAAGAGAAGGATCAGATAAGTAGGAGGCCTATTTATAATACTTGCTACAGGATAAAAATGTCTGACACTCCAAATGAAACCAACATGTACTGAATGTAGGGTATAAAGTAACACTGGTTTCCTTTGCTTTACTTCTTAGTAGCACATAGAGGGAGTTTTATCATGTCCATCAGTGGTTAGCAGAAATGAACCTGTTTAAAAAAGAAACCTTCTTACTTCTCTTGTATCTTTCAGTGCTATATCATTGTCTCTCTGAATAACTCCACGAAAGCTTATGCCCAAATAAATTTGTTAGTCTCTAAGGTGCCACAAGGACGCCCCATTTTTTTTCTATTCTTTTAGAGTGCTTATGGGATGTCCACCCTCTTGGCCAACACACCAGAGATTACCTAAAAGCATGAGCTGCTACTACTCTGTAGTAGAGGGCTATAATAACTCTTATTGGTAAAGATGGGGACCTGTAACACACATTCACCAATGGGCTATACTAATTCAGTCACTCAGAATGTTGGTTAGAGAAATATTGGGCCAGTCTCAGGAGTTTTATTGCAGGGTAGACATACCCTAAGATGAAATGAATAAACAAATTGCAGGTGCTTGGAGGGAAAAAAAAGTGTTTCGATGTTTTCTGATGACAAAGTCGCTAGATGATTCAAAAGCCAATACAAAAGGGTTAAAAGTGAATTGTCAAGATTTTATTAAACATTCCCCCAAACTCTTTTGTAAGAGTCCAAAAGCAAAAAACGTAGCCATTGTTTAAAAAACAAAAACAAAACCAGAAGCAATGATCACCTCCCTGAGATCCTCAGAAGTCCGAGCTGTACCCTTCATGATTTCTGAGCTAAAGCAAGTTGTCACTAGAAATAAAACTGGTGAACATTTGAGTGTTTTTATTTATGTATATTATATTGTAGAGGCTCCTATGTGCTAGGTACTGTACGAACATAGCAAAAGACGGCCTATGCCTCAAGATCTTACAATCTCAATAGGCAAGATAGAGAGGGAAAAGAGAGGCGGGGCAGGTAAATTGGTTTGGTCAAGGTCACACCTGCTGGCCAGTGGTAGAGATGGTGCTTAGAACTCAGGTCTTCCTAGTGTGAACGCAACACCTTATCTACTGGACCACATTGCCACAAAACACTTTAGGGGCCGCCGCTACAGAAAATTGTATATGAAGCATTACATATAACAGGGGTCGGCAACCTCTGCCACGTGGCTCACCAGGGTAAGCACCCTGGCGGGCCAGGCCAGTTTGTTTACTTGCCGCAACCACAGGTTCGGCCGATCGCAGCTCCCACTGTCCGCGGTTCGTTGTCCCAGGCCAATGGGGGCTGCGGGAAGCGGCGCGGGCCAAGGGATGTGCTGTCCGCGGCTTCCCGCCGCCCCCATTGGCCTGGAGCGGTGAACCGCGGCCAGTGGGAGCCACGATCGGCCGAACCTGCGGACGCGGCAGGTAAACAAACTGGCCAGGCCCGCCAGGGTGCTTACCCTGGCGAGCCACGTGTAAGCAGTTGCCGACTCCTGACATATAATATTTTGCAACACTATGCAACTCAAATGTTGTTCTTCTGTTAAAATTGATAGAATGATACCTTTTGGGCATCAAAAATACCAGGAAACTCTAACGTCAAGCTGTAACTTTCAAAGGCATCTTTGGAACAAGCCATTTTCAATCATAAATTGGCTCATTTTCACTGGAAAAGATACCCATAATCAAGTAGAAATAAACCCCATTTTTAAGTTTGTGATAAACTTTTAAATCCCTCAGATTTAAAGTGTTGTTGCCTTTTAGCGTGAAACCTTCACATATCTAAGAACAAGGACCTAAGCAAAAGTTTGAAAGAACCATTCCTTTCAACTAGAGTGGGGCACTTTGTGAATCTAATCCTCCTTTGCTGTTGTCAAAGTGCCTTGATATCAAAATGAAAAGTGGGTAGAGTCAAGCAAAATGTTTTGTTTCAGTACAACTCAACATGGTTTTGACTTTTTCGATTAGCCAAAAATTTCATTTTCAGCTCGACCCGAAAAAAAAAAAAAGCTTGATTTTTTGGAATTGCCAGTGAACTGAGAAATCCATTATTTGCCCAGCTCTACTTCCAACCCTACTATTTTATCCTCTCTGTTTATGGTCTTTATGAATAGAAATGGATCCAAGCCTACAACTGAGGTCCTGATCAGGGCTCAAACATCCTGAAAGTCTGGAGATGCTGGGGTTAGGCCCATCTTTCATTCCCTCTGGTAGAGAACTGGGAAATTTGCAGCTTAGATGTCTTAAGATGCCGTTGTGTTCAAATACAGTGTTAATTATACTTTAAATAAACATCTCTAAATTGTTTACTCTAATGCACATAACTTTTAATGTATTAGCTCAGTTTGGTCCTAACACTGACAAGGGAGAATGAGGCAGAAGCTGTGATAGCTTCTCTTACACACAAAAGCTCAGCTAGCAATCCTCAATCCTTACCCTGCTATTCTAGTGCTGAATCTCTCATGAACTGAAATGGCTGGTCAGATCAGAATGAGTGGTGTTTGTATAAACTTACCCATTAAACTCATTTTTACCTACAATCAGAAGGATTTCTCTCCAGGTTTAAAGAAACTAAAAGCTAATGTATAAACAACACAGTGTAACAGTACCTGTATATCTAAAAGTAAAATAAAACCATTCTATTATTGGATGTTATTCATTCTAATGGCTGACCCATTGCAAAATTATTTATTTTTCTGAATTGGCAAGTGAGCAAATAAACTCAGGAAAAGTATAAATCAAGCATACTGCATCAATGGCACATTGAAAAATCGACTGAAACACACTATGGTAACGTGCTAACAGCATAACAAATACCTACTCTGAGATATTCCCATAGCTTTGATTTTAGGCTCTCACATGTAGAAGCCAATGGATCTGTATTGAGTCTGCTGGTTTTTAATGTGAATTTAAGTATTTTTGGATTAGCAAGGGTCTAGTTTGAGCAATGACATGATATGCCCACGAAGAATAGTTTATACCTACCTTCTTCTGTAAGTCTGAAAAGACTCAGTTGACACTTAGATGAGTTTGACAAGAAAGTCCACAGAGTAGAAAACGCCTTAAGAACAATCATTAAACCTATAAAGCTGATTAACTGTTTAACAATTGTGCTGGCTTAAATGGCCAAATATTTAACAGTATCCTACTGTCGAAACACAAGGACAATAATGGCTTTTTAATAGGCACATTTCACTCAATGAAGCAGATGGTACAGCTGCCTAAAAGAACTTTCCTTTATATCCTGCTAGAGTAGCTATCAGGAAGGTTTATTACTCCAGTCTCGTGATTGCACAAAATCCCAGTGACAAGGAATATGTTTAAATTTAAACAATGCCCTGCTTTTCCAATGTCTATTGAGTTATTTATTTCCAGAAGACAGTGGTGGATTATATTTTTAATGTGATTATTATAAACTCTTTCCCACATTATAACAAGCTGTTGAAAAAGGAGGAAGATGTTTGAATGGGAGTCAGTTGTGCAGAAAGCAGTTGAATATTTAATTAATTTATGGAGATATCCTATCTCCTAGAACTGGAAGGGACCTTGAAAGGTCATTGAGTCCAGCCCCCTGCCTTTACTAGCAGGACCAACTACTGATTTTGCCCCAGATCCCTAAGTGGCCCCCTTAAGGATTAAACTCACAACCCTGGGTTTAACAAGCCAATGCTCAAACCACTGAGCTATCCCTCCCCCCTAATATTGTAGTGGTGGCGGCAATTGTTGGGATCATCACTGAGCTACTGCTCTTAGTACCTCTACTACTTAGCTCTCATGTAGCAGTTTTCATTTGTAGACCTCAAAGCACATGACAAAGTATCTTTATTTCTAGTTTATAGATTGGGAAACTGAGGTACAGAGGGGTGAAGTGGCCAGTATTACATATTAGGAAAATGGCAGGGTCAGGAATAGAACTGAAGATTCCTAAGAGCTTTGCCCTCTCTCCCCAGAATAAGGGTTAATTCAGCCCATAAATTTCAATGGGGCTACTCCAGATTTACACTCACGTAACAGCATGAAATTTGTCCCATTGGACAGAAGGAGCACTTTTCTTTTCAGTCTCCCGTCTCTTGTGGAAACAGCACAAGCAAATGGTTTCAGGCTGCTTTATGCTTTGCAGAGGACTATGGTGACCTATAGTAAAAGAACGCTGATGAGTTACCTACAGCTGCAGGCCCCATTTGGGTCAAGCCTGTGTTCCATTGTCCATTTCAAGTGCACTCACAGCACACTACCGAAAATGACAAAAATGCATCCCACTTTCCAAGTGCAGCATAGCACAGAGTGGTTTTGGCTTCCTTGCTCTAAACAAGACACCGCAATGCATAGAAGACCTGCCTCATCAGGTGAAAGTATATTTTATTCCGAGACTAATACTAACAAATTCTACCATGACATTCTGCAGATGAATCACTAGTTTAGTGAGAGTCAGACATGGGTGTCCCATAAACAGCCGCATAGTACAGAGTCACACACTGGTTCTTTTCCCAGCAAAAATTTACAAGGCGCTCACATTAAAAATATAAGTGATCTAACTCAGAAGGATCTCATGAGGTAGCTCTCCACACATCTAGTACAGTTATTATAGCTGGGTCATAGTCAACATTATGAGCCTGATCCTGTTCCCAGTGAAGTCAATGATAAGACTCCCACTGACCTCAGTGGCACAGAATCTGGCCCCAGGAAAGTTACCATAGGCATCAATTTTATTTACTGTGCCAGTTTCTAGAAACCGAGAGATATTAGACTCCAACCACTTGAAAAGACAGGGATGAATTCATAACCGGGTCAATCCCATTGTCTTTGCATTAGCTGTAGGGTCTATTTTTTGTTATCCAAAAACTACATCCAATGCCTTTGTGAAAATTTAATTTATAACAAGATATATTTCCCACTGGGTAGGAAATCATCCTCTGTGGTTGCCAGGCATGGAATGCCCTGTAATCAGTGGAACTGGTATGATTATGTTTCATGGAGAAGGTAGGAGATTCTTATAATGGTGCCCATCACTGGAGTAATATAGTGTTCACGTGTTCCAAGACTCCTGTGCATCTCAGAGGGATTCTCTGTGCCATTTTGGCGCTCTGGGGAATTGGGCAGGGCAGAATTGGGGTGGGGGGAATGGCATCAATGGACCAGTGTCTTTGCAGATTTAAAAGCTGAACCTCTCCCTGCAGAAGGTGACATAGCATCTCCAGAGGCTACTAGAGCCCTGAGCTCGACTGCTTCTCTGAGATCTGGGCAGGAGGATTCATTCCCCTTTCCCATCAATCACTGTGATTCTCCGCTGTAACTAGGTCTGTTTATTTTAGCTTGGAGCAAGGACTATGCGTTAGACTTGAAGATTCTTCTTTCTAATCATTTTATTTCTAAATCACAAGAAAAAAAATGTACAGGAGAAAAACAAACACCCCCTCATCACACACACATCACAAACATGCCCCCAAAGTATGGTTAGAAGGCATCAGATACTGCAACGATGGATGCACTATGAAAACCTTGATAGATATATAATTATTAATCTCCAAATAATTATTTTACTTCAGCCTCCCTCTAAATTGTGAGCATATGCAGGCACATGGACCACTTCAAAATGTCTAACCTTGTAAGGCTTTCCATTTTTGAAGGAGCAATCTTAGCTCACCACAGGAATTTTCCTTGTGGCTTACCAATAGTAGATACACAGCTTTGGGCTCCTCAGAGAATAATTCTAGGATCCCAAGGTAATATTACTCTCCAAGACCTCACTATCTTCTTAATTTCACTCTGAAAATCTGAACCAGTAATTAATGGGAAATCTGGGATGACTGTAGAGTTAGAAGGAATTCTGTGTGGTGTCTTTCCTGATTCATATCCCAAAACTGAGTGGAAATAGATCAAGTTGTATAGTTATGGATCCAATTCAATTCAGCTTGTTTTCATTAGCTCACAGTGTCCCAAACATTCCCATACCATAGAAAATTCCAAGACAGGGGAGCACAAGTGATTGGAAAAGAGTGGAGAGTCTGGAGCTTAGGAGGAATGTTTCCCTCAGTGGAGGGGTGCAAAGCCTCATGCAAGGAGGCTGGCCTTGAAATTCAACAGGGAACTCAGAATTCAACCACAACAATCCTGAGGCATCTGAAGGGAGATGCCCCCTTCAACGTAGCCCCCTCCCCTCCAAATTTCCCTTAGGCAGCATTGTTTCTTCAGGCTCCTTGCTGACATTGGCTTTCCCTAATGGACCTGCACACTACCTCCCTCAAGCTATGGAAGGGGAGTTTGTACTCATTCAGCCAGCATGAGCTCTGGCTTACTGTACAATTGACGCTATGACACTTTAGCATGGAGTGAATAGTGGTTGCGATATGTGTGTCTGTATATTGACCAGTAGCTCCGGAAACATGGCCCTGAACTCTCAGGCTCAGGGCTCTAAGACACAGTTGCACAATATGCTTCTTAAATGGCTAGCATTTCCTGAGCATGTGTATTTATCTGACATTGAACTTCCTCTTTTCCTGCTTCAAACTTGGTTTCTGTTGACCTGAAATAATACAGATTGTCATGTAAAATTCCAGTAAGTTCTTAAAAACAGTATTTTCAGCCAGATTGAAAAAAAAAAATCTTATGAAAAATGCCCTCTTTTGTTTGCATTAGCCAGGCAGTTTTAGCAGAATGCACCTATTCAGTTGCAATTCATGGCTGTTTCCATTAAAGCACAACGCTAGAAGTAAACAGAGGTTTCAGAATATGAACATGACCTCAGACTGGCATGTCCTTAGCCAAACAGAGTCTAGAAATTAGAGGTACTGTATCTAGCCAGACTGAATTGAATAGAATAAATGTGGGCATATCCTAAAGCAAAGAGGCAAAATAACTTTGTTCCCAATCTTTACAGCAACAAAAAGAACACGGCGTAACAACATCAGTGAAATAATGTTTGAGTATTTGTGTGAAACAAGAAGAGTCTGATAATAATATCTTGATAACCTCCAGTTGTGTCACTCCTGACTGTGATCTCGGTGCTAAGCAGGCTTTGACCTGATCAGTAGGTGGCTCGAAGCAGCCAGGATGCTGAAGGACATGGAGCTGATGCATCAGTAGGTGGTTCTTTTCCCAGAATCAGTACAGAACCAATGCTCCAGTGTGGTGTTAGGGGTTGCTGCTGCCGGAAGTGCTGTCTTCCAGGGCAAGACCTTGACCACAGGCAGTAATTAAAAACATCTATGTACTTAATTCCTTCAACTCCTGGCTCTGCAAATACTTCCTGTGTGACATTGGGCTAGTCCTTTAGCCTCTCTGTGCCTCAATTCCCCACATCCAAAATATTAATAACTACTACCTCACAGCCATACAGTTCATTAATGATTGTAAGGCACACAGATAGTATAAGGAGAGAGGCCATTTAAGTAAGTAAGTAGATAGATGAATACAGATGCTATTGAGGCTGGGAGGTGGGTTGTTGTTCCCAGCTGCTCCCACCCCAGCTGATGTATGCTGAAGGTAATCCATCTCTCCTTCCCTACTGTATATATCCAGTGCAAGTGGGAAGCACTGTTCCATGTCCTGTGCCTTCCTGTTCATGCACCAGGAGTTTGTAGTTGGAGATACTCCACCTGCCTCATACAGTCTGCCCTTTTTGATTGGCAAGCATGAGCTGTAGATGTCATAGCAGAGGGAGGAGCTTATTCCTCTTGGGGGAACCCAAGCCTTCCCCAAAATCTTTGATTTTTAAATTGTTTCCATATTGGTCAATTGCTGTTTCAAACTCTCACTTTTTTACCAAGGGGAAAATTGCGCATAGCTACATTTTGTGCATGGGAACAAGAAGAGGTCTAAGATGTGACACTTCCAAATATTTTTAGATTCAAATGCGATAGAATACAAAGATGTAGCTACATCTGATCAAAAAAAAAGAACAGGGAACCTGGTATTGCCACATACATGGTTTTTTATTTTTTATTTTTTTTGTAAACTAGTGAATGGGAAGAAATGTGATATTAACCCACAAAACAAGGGGAGAGATTTGAAGGAAATAAAACAATGGAAGGGAAGAGTATTTATAAATCTCCCTTTGCCCCCAAAACAACATACACTAAGATCACCTATCTACACCAGACAACAAACAAACAACAAGCAGTTAACATGTCATAACAGGTCATGACTCACCAGTACAGGGTAGAGCGTGGGAATATGGCTAAGTAAGGACTGTACCACTTTTGCTTGGAGGGAAAAATGAGATATGACAGCTACGTTATCAACAAAAGAAGCATCTTAAATTGAGATCATAATCAAAAATTCATAAGAGAACCTTATGAGAAAAGCAGGTCAAGGCTTACAAGGTGTAAGTTCATTGCGGCTTTATAAGAAGCAATACCTTCTGTGCTATTTGAGAAACACACTTAAGGTATGAAATTTCCCTTTATTCAGAGCTGGTTGAGAAACCAACAAGATCAGACAAGAAAGCATTCTATGTTTTGTCCAAAACAAAAAACTAGTTATTGTATAAGGAATGGTAACAAGTCTAGTAAATATGCAAACTCTAGCATTAATTGCCTCACACAGAGAATATCATGCATGATGGTGTGGAAGGATGGTGTAAACAACTATATTGCCATGAGTGGGAGCCTACATTATTCACTAACTCCTTTGCGTTTCTTTGAAGATGTGCTACCCATAAAAAGGGTATACCTCTTGCAGGGATCTAGGAATGAAAGGAACTCCTGAAATCTGAGCGGAATGGACTGATTTTAAGTATCTACAAGGTTTATTCTGGGAAAGAAGCAGGCACTGGGACACTAAGCAGAGTACAGGACAATAAACTCTACCTACGTAACTGGTAATACAATTAAAAGCAAAAAGAAGAGTTTCAAGGTCTGAGAGGAAGCATTTAGAGGCAAACTGAATTTCGAGAATGTTTAGATCCTGACTTTGTGCCTCTGGCCCTTCTCTTCTATTGATCAGGTAGCCAGCAAAATGGTATGCACTGAAAAAGACAACCAAAGCGATTATGAGGTTACCATGTATTTCCAGGATCTCTTATGTCTTTCTGCCCATTGGTTAGTCCAGTTTTTGTTTTTTTTTGGATTTCCTGGTTCTCCTCTTTGCAACTAAGCCTCTAGGATCATTTTAGTCGCTAGGGACCCAGGGCTTTACTGCTGCAGTTTTCAAACTGAGCCCCCCCTTTGAGTTACAGTTTTTAGTTGTGCCCCTCAATACCTGCCCCTCCCCGCTCGGGTTTTTAGGGTGGGGAAAGGCGTGTGCGACAGTCTCTGGGGACAGAGCCAGCGCTGGGTGCAGAGGCATTGACACTGACCCACAGGCTGGGTGGCCCGCTGAAGTGAGTCGGGGGTGGAGGTGGCACTCCCGCCCCGAGTCTGCCCCCACGTGGGGCTGGCCTGAGTCACCTGGTGTCACTGCTCACCCCCCGAAATGTTCCTCTGCACCCCCCTTGGGGGGCTGCACCCCACAGTCTGAAAACCTCTGCTCTATTCAAATTTTCAAAGTGTGCTTTTCTTGTGGGTAAACTGAAGGTATCACAGATATTATAAGAAGTACCTGACCATGTTCTGCTTTGGATTGATTTACATCTTTGGTCCTGATATGCCTCTCCTTTACCCCAGATCTATGCCATTATAACGCCATTGAATTCAATGAGGGTTCACTGTCTTAAAATTGATGTATATGAGGTGAAGAAGCAGACCCTTTATTATTGTTTGCCGTGTACTGACAGCGCACACATGCTGAAGAGACCCCAGAGAGTAGGGTTTTCAAAGCCACATAGGCGGATTTGGATGGCCAATTCCCATTAATTCCAGAATGTAAAAATGCTTAGAGGGAGTTATGGAATGAGTAGAAAGTTGAAGTGAGAAAAGGGAGAAATAGCAAAGGGCAGCCTCAAAGGGGAATCTATCAGGCTGGTAGAGGCCGAATTGCTACTGGACCATGCTCAACACTGGGATTTCAGTGTTTGATCAGTTACAGTATTTAACGGCTTGACACCATCTATTGGAAAGTATAAAGGTCAATGGTGATGATAGATGCATGAAGAGAAAGACAGAGGGACAGACATACATACTGATTTCCCATCAGCATATTAACTCAGATATAGATTACGTTTTTGTTGTTGAAATCTATCCTAAAGCCGAATGTGCAGAGTCAGTAAAAAATGCAAACATAATAGTAGATTATATAGCTAGAGGTTACAGTGTGTATGGAAAGTATTATCCTCTTGATGCTGGAAGTTTAGATTTCTCAGCATACACCTCATAACAAGCAATGTCATGTGTCACCAATGGGTTATGTAAAGCTCAAGGTTTGACTATACTTAGAGCACTACACAGCACTGGCTATTATGCAGTATCTTAGCTGGAGTATAATTACTTTTGAGGAAAATGCATTGCAGAACAACATCAGTTCTCAAAGATTTAAGTTATTAAGGAAGATTAAGGAATTTCTCTCAGGAAAAGAGACTTCACAGTGACCTAATTGAAGTTTTTAACATTCTCATGGGAACTAATAAAAAATTGGTTCATGCAAATTCTTCACACTTTCAAACACAAGCATAAGAAAACATTAACTTGAAAAAAAAGGAGATCAAAAAGAATTTAGAACAAAAAATAGAATCATTTGGATTGGAGGGGACTAGTTCTACCAGGTCATTGAATCCATCCCTCTTTGAATCATAGTAGGATTGATTTCCTTATCCTTAAATAATCCATAATAGATGGGTGTCTAGGCAAGCCAGTGATGACAATCCCAGTGTCCCTTGGCAATTTGTACTTTCAGAAGAATAAACATATTAAATAAATTATCAAAAAGGGCCACTGCAGGCAAGGAGGATCAATGAAATCAAGGGAGAGCTCATATATATTTACAGAGGGGCTGAGAGATATGGAATAAAAACAAACGAATGTGATGAATGAAAGATGAGCACAAGAGACAAGGGACAGTATTTCTGTGGTGGATGTCATTCTTTTAAAAAAAATTATTATTGGCATTAGATTTGTAATAAAATATACAAAGAGTGCACCTACATATTACTCTGGGCATCCTTGGAATAAGGTAAAGAACAATCAAGCTGAAACAACAGCTAACCCACTGGCAGCCTCCAATAAAACAGACCGACCATCACTACCTCCTTAGGAAATACCTAGGTGAACAATTTGCTTCCAAATTGAAAGGTATATTCTTGGGGGGGAGGGTTTGTAGGGCTATGTAAAATCAAATAAACAAACTGTAAAATCATTATAAAAATAAACAATATAAGAAAAGCTGTTAAACTTACATTTTCAAGGATATCAGGTACCCTTCAAACAGTCACATATATAATTTCTTTAAAGTCTTTGTTAAGCTCAATGCGACTTCTCATATGTGTAAAATGTTTCCTGGATCAGGTCCCTAGACTCTACTCAGGTTACTTGTTATATGCATACAACTCCAATTGAAGTCAATACAATTTATGCTGGTGCTCTAGGGGAAATACTGTCGAAAGTAAACTGGTCATCCTTCTTAAAACAATCATCTGTTTCTTGTGTAAAGATGGTCATGATCTGGATTTTATATTTGACTGGGATCTGAGGTAAATTCATGAGTACTAAATGCCAATGTGGGCCAAAGTATTGTGTCACCCCCATCCCCCCAATTGGGATAAAGGCGGATGGAGTTCTGGGCAAGAATGTGTTAGTCCTTTTGATCATGCCTGCAGAAAGTTATGTACTTCTTGTCATGTGCAGATCTGGCCTCAGTTATCACTGGCTTTTCCACCTTCAGAATGGATCACTCTAACACACTCTACTTGGGGCATCATTTGAAGACCAACTGGAAACTTCACAGAATGCAGCTGCTAGATCCTTTAGTGGTGTTTCTATTAGGGGACCTTTTCCAATATGTGCTTCTAAGACTGAACTGGTACCAGTTAATTTCTGCATGCAGTGCAGTTTCTGAGTATTTTATAAAGCCCTTTACAATTTGGGTCCTTATGTGCCATAGACTAGCTGGGACACTTGAGCTGACATTCCCTAGGCTAAAATAACTGGAAGCAAGTTGTCCGTAGCAACTTGAACTCACTTGCTTCACTTGTTCCATCACAGCTTTTTGAGTAGGTTGCAAAGATTTACCTATGTATGCAGGCCTTCGATGAGGGAAAGAAGTGAGATGGGTCGTGGCTGTTTTCTTTCTGGTGGGTTGGCTAGTTCCTCTTGGTATCAGTTGTTGGATTTGGATTATTTTCTTATATGAGGTTCTGGATTTTTCATTGTGAGAAGGGCTAGAGCATTTCTGAGAGACATTTAATTTACATTGAAAAAATAAAACAGATGCAAAATTGGAAAAAATTCTTCACTGCTTACGGGGTCACAATTATGCATGCTGGATCTTCAGAGAGTCTGAAGTAATTATCAAACACAGAATGTGCATTTTTAGAACCCTTGTAGGTTTCCCAAATCCACATGACAGTCTAAAATGTTTGCATTGCCTGTTCAGTACATACATATGGAACAGCTGATCATTTTTATTCCCTTTATCATCATCATTCTGTGAATTTTATTGGCAGTGTTTATTTTTTGTTCAATTCCACTTTTACTTTTAATATTGATAGAATTAGTGCAAGTCTTTTCCTTATAAACTCTTCCATCCAAGACATTTTGAATGAAACCATGCTTCTAGAAATACTTATTTTAGTCACATCTACTAGATGTGTGCATATGGGCATATACACACACACACACACATGCACTTATACTATAACTCTGCAGTTTTAAAAGACAACTAAACCCCTTCTAAAAGAAGTGACTTTATATTTACAAGCTTATTGCTAAATCTATAATAGCCCAATTTGTTATGGTATAGCCATTGTCCACATATTGCTATATGCATTAAATACAAGCCAACTTTCCTGTTACTGAGCAGGTAAATCTATGTCTCCCGAGACACAAATTCCTTGAATGCTTTCAGTCTCAAAGCACAGATTTGTATTTTTCAGTCTCTTTCTTAACCCCTTTGACATTGAGATCTGCACTCTGGAATGCATTTTGCTCTGGACTCCACCTTGGAGGGGTTACTAAAAATTCAAATGACCTCATTACATCTTAAGATACATTGTGGGAAAGAGAAAAGACAATTAAGAAATAAATATTTTGGTTTTCAGCATTTATGTTAGCTTTCATTGCTAATAAATATTTAAGTTAAATTGAGTTTAACTTAACTTGAGGACTGTTTAGGCTTAATAATTATCAGTTTCTTGTAGTTACTTTCAGAGAATTTTTAACAAAGATCTTTGGCGTTTGACCAAAAGCATTCTAACTTTCTCTTTCAGCAATAAGTTTATGACTTCCGACTTGCTTGTGTAATTGCTATATGAAAACAATTTTACATCTTTTGTCTTTTGTAGGAAAATAAATGAAGAACTTATCTGCAGTTGGGATTTGTTTGGTATAATTTATTTCACAGGATAAAGTAAAATATATCTATGAACACCACATGAGCCAAGCTTCCAGAATGCCATCGCTTCCAAATTATATATATTTTTGAAATTATAGTCATGAAGAGACGTGGGTAGAGAGCCACTGAAGCCTTTTCCAGGTTTCTATCGGCTAAATGCTTCTCTGCACGTATACAATGCATTCCAAGTGTTCCCTCTTGATTGGGAGGCTCCCACAAATGGAAATAGATTTAGTCTCCCATTTCCTAACTTTCTGTAGCATTTTGTATTGAAAAGCAATCTAAGCACCTAAAATGGCAAATGTATGGCACTGAAAGAATACAAATAATATTATGCAAATTAACATTAAGAACAGAACATAAGAACACCCATACTGGTGGAGACCAATGTTCCATCTAGCCCCATGTCCTGTCTCCGACAGTGGCCAATGCTGGATGCTTCAGAGGGAATGAACAGAACAGAGCAATTTTGAGTGATACAGCCCCTATCATCCAGTCCCAGCTTCTGGCACCTGAAGGCACCTGGAGCATGGGGTTGCATCCCTCACCATCTTGGCTAATAGCCATAGATGGACCTATCCTCCATGAACTTATCTAGTTCTTTTTTGAACTAATTTATACTTTTGGCCTTCACAATATCCAACGGCAATGAGTTCCACTGTGTGTTGCATGAAGAAATACTTCCTTTCCTGCTGCCTATTAATTTCCTCAGGTAACCCCTAGGTCTTGTGTTAGAGGAGGGATAAATAACACTTCCTATTTACCTTCTCCACACCATTCATGATTTTCTAGATCTCTATCATCTCGTTCCTTAATCGACTCTTTTCTAAACTAAACAGTCCCAGTCTTTTAAATCCTCATATGGAAGCTGTTCCATATCCCTAATCATTTTTGTTGCCTTTGTCTGCACCTTTTCTAATTCTAATATGTCTTTTTTGAGATGGGGCGACCAGAACTGCATGCAGCATTCAAGGTATGGGCATACCATGGATTTATATAGTGGCATTACGATATTTTCTATTTTATTCTTGCTTTAAGGACCATTCTAAAGAGCCATGCAGCCTCTTGCTTTGTGTCTATGGTCTTATAGGACCCGACAAAGCCCAGTGACGTCAATGAGAGTCTTTTCATTGACTTTGTTGGACTTTGGATGGAGCCCATAGAGTTTTGCTCACTGTGATGAGATAAAGAATATGATACTGAACATGTTCAGTATTTCCAGTGACATGCATGTGGGATGGAAAGTTGTTCTTTTTGACTGACTGATCAACCTGTAAAGTCTATAGAAACACTAACCAGAGGAAGAGTTTATTCAGTTCATCTTTGTGCTATATCAGGTTAGTGGACACTTTTCTTTAAGACATATTTGAATAATTGCAGAGACTATCTAATTTCTCGTCTAGATAAAGAACCTCCTCTAACATTCTTGCAACAAAGTGATCCCAGATAGACCATTAGGGGGCATTTTCACTAGCTCAGAACAGGCGCCATGCTCCAGCCTCTGGGCGACACCTCCTTGGCCCCAAGAGCAGGGAGTCACTAATGTACATGCACCCTTGAGTTTGGCTTCTCTGTGTCCCAAATCTAGGTAATTTTCAAAATAACAAGATCCTGCAGCTTGGCCACTGTTAGTGTGTGTATGTTTTTTCGGTGTGAAAGTCAGTTTGGTGATATTATATGACTCTAAGCAGCTCATAGGGCTGCATGTCTTTATGAGAGGTAATGCCTACTGTTTAACGAGCAGGGAGTCTGGATTTTGTTGGGTTAATTTATATACACCCAGTCAATATGTGGCACACAATGTGCCATCATCCACTTTGTGACAAAATGCCATCTCCCTCTCACCTGTTACTTGGAGCACACCAAAGTTTCTAGAGGATCTAAGTCAAAGAATGTGGCTAGGGACATTGAAGACTATTTTATCCCAGGTCCTCTTGAAAACAGAAGTCTCTTCCCTTTTACCAAGCAGCAGAGCAGCCACTGAAGCCCACAATGATCCTTCAGTTTTGGCCCTCAGAGCTTTTTTAATGTACCATAACGGTTGCTGATACTTTTGTGAAGATAAAAGGCAACAACAGACTTCCAGCTGGGGAAGCAATCACACTGCTACAATTACAGTTATGCCTACCTCTTCCTTCAGTGGGCTTTAAAGCTTAGTGAATTATTAGTGCTGTTGTCGTTAATTTGAGTTCTGGATACTTGGATGTTATATTTTCTATCCTAAATTAAAATAGAAAATTAATTACAAAAATATAGGGGGAAAGAGAAGTAGAGTGACATTTCCAAACATTATATGAGATTTATTATCTTGTTAGTTTACTATAGTATTTGCCTCATGTCAATGCTTATTTATTTACTTACAAGTGGAACATGTGACACACTAAATCTTCTCTCTCTGATGGACACAGGACCTCTTTTGGATCATGCTTGTCTACCCTTGTCTTTATTTTTCAAGTGTCTCATCATGATATATGCTCAATGTGCATACCATATTGTGTCAGGCTAGATCAGCCTGCATTGTGTCACATACAGAAACAAATTAAGGCAGTATGACTCAGTTGCAGATACATATCATAAGACATTATAAAGTTAATAAATATTTCTTTGATAGCAAGAGTATTTGATGTGCACTAAATACACTTTAGATCTTGTTTCCTTCTCCCCGACAGATTAGACTCATTATTATTAAGTATGTAAAATTTGGAATGCACAAGATAACTAAGTTAATATAACTTTACTGAAGTATACTTTTAAATGTACCTGTTTCTATTTTTAAATTAACTCACTACAGAAGTACCCTGTTGATATCCTCTTAGCAGGATTATCCCAGCTTCTCATTTATATCATTTTGTCTTATTTGAAAGAGCCAGTCTCACATAACGAAAGGTAAACAAGCTCTTGGTAACCTATTACAGCTACCCTGACATTTCAAGTAAGCCATCTTTACAAGAACCAAGAATGAGCAAATTGGTTTGGGTAAAACCTGACCCAAGCATTACCTCAGAACGCAATTTGAACGCCAAGCAATCATTTTTGAGGTACAAAAACTATTCAGTTAACTCCCCGCCCCCATTAGTTTTCCTTTTTGCACACCTCACCACTTGCCTATTTTTGGTCATGAGTAAAAGCAGAAGTGCTAAAATGCTGCAAAAAAGGCAGTTCATCTTTCCATACACTCTAAATAAAACAGGCATGTCTCACAGACACATCAGCAGGGGCAAACTTGTAGGCAGAGGCGTAGCGAGCGCCCTCCGTACCCTCCGACCGGAGGGGGCCCCGCAAGGAAGGGGGCCACTAAAAGTGGCAAAATAAATACCGCATTCCAGTTTCTGCATTGTAAGGGGCCCCGCGCAAGGAAGGGGGCCCCTAAAAGTGGCAAAATAAATACCGCATTCCAGTTTCTGCATTGTAAGGGGCCCTGCCCGGACATATGTTCGGAGGGGGCCACCGTTCGGAGGGGGCCACGTTCTTTGTTGCTACGGCCCTGCTTGTAGGAGCATGGTCTTGAGGTTAAATCAGAAATCAGGGAATCTGGGTCCTGTTCCTACCTCTGCCACAGATTCCCTGTGTTTCTTTGCACAAGTTGTATAGGCCCCAGTTCAGTGAGGCACATGATGGGGGACTTGATTAAACACGAGTAGTTCCACAGAAGTCAATCAAACTAATCAAGTGCTTAAAGGTAGGCATATGCTGACGTACCTTACAGAATTTGGGACTTACCATCTCTATGTCTCAGCTCCCCACCTGTAAAATGGGGACAATAACATTTCCCTGCTTCACAGAGGGTGTTGTGAGGCTTCACTCATTAAAGTTTGCAATGTTTAAATTTTTTGTAGTGCCCAGGTACCTTAATGCTCTAGAGGCACAAATAAACTTTAACGGAAGACCCAGTCTAATTCCCATGAAAGTAGATTGAAAGACTCCCTTTGATTTAAGATACTTAGCTAGCTATATGAATAAAGAGATAGTCGATAGAACAGAACCGAGTACTTTGAGATGGACGTATGGAAGGCACTATATAAGTGTAAAGTATTGTTATTATACAGCTATTTAGTTTGAATTTAGAGTGCAAATTTATAAAATGGACACATATATTCCATATTACCCGCTAGTCAACAGTAGCCAAAAATGGAGTGAATTCTGCCAGAGTTGTTGTACAGAGATTGTTTTCCACATCCAGTGGCTAATTATAGCAGGAATAATTCTCTCCCATAGTAAGAGGCCTAATAGTGCCATACGTCTCTTTGTAATCATCAGCCACTTGCTCACACCCTATCCCTTCCTGACTCTGATGGTGTTTCAGTACCATCTCCAGAAATCAGGTGGCAGGTTGTTCGGGCTAGAATTTTCCATTTTCATTATGTTTGACATGTAAGAGACGGAGTTTTGCCACAGACTTGTAGCCTATGGCAATGGGCAGGAGAGATGAGGCTGCTCTAAAATTTAGAGCAAACATACACAAAAAGAAACTGTATAAAATATTGAAATGACAGCTTGCTGAAGTAGCTTTTTGTCGGCGCAGCTTTAGCCTGGTCGCACACTGACGTACAGTAGTTGACACAGCTCGCTGTGATGTGGTGAAATGAAATCAATGCTCAGACTGGGATTTGCTAGATGAACAAATTTCCGAAACAGGCCACAACAGGTGTGCCAACAAAATTTTACACATACAAATAAATGGCTCTATGTCTATCATGCTTGAAACAAACATCTACTCAAGTTTTGTTAGGATGGATTCAAAGTCCAGCCTCTACTAAGTTCAAAATATTTTTGCAGCCCAAGTAATCCATCAGTACAGATGCACAAAATTCTGTCAAGGCTAATAAAAAAAGCCCAGAGTCAGAATGAACATAAAAGTACTTGGGTAAAATCCTGACCCCATTGAAGTCAATGGCAAAACACCCGTTGACTTCAAATGGGGCCAGGATTTCACCCCTTGCATACAGACAAGTAGATGGACATTTGATAACATAAGCATCACAGCTCCCTGGATGTTATTATAACAAGCATCTGAACACCTGGTAGAGCCTTTGAATACCTTTCCAAAAGCTTTTGTTTCTGTCACAAAGATCACTCAACATATTTCCAAAGCATCAGGACCAAGTTACATGTAGATTAATCTGTCTCACGCCTTAGTCCTGCAAAGAATTACTCACAGGATTAACTTTAAATTTGAGTCCTACTGGCACTACTCTCCATTCAGCTAATGCTGTAAGAGCACTAGATTGTCATCTATATCTGTGTTATGTCTTATTTACAGATGTTACTAGTGTGGAATTGTCTGGAGCATTCCACCTCAGAGGTGGTTGCATTTCAGCGGGGAAGAAAAATTCCTGGCTATACAGCCCTTAAAGTATCTTGTAATACTTGAGAATATATCATTTATTATGGTTTTATTTTACACAGTCAAACTTGCTGGCACAAGATTTTTTTTTTTTTATAAGAATAGCAAGCATGTTAAAATGTTCTGGAAGAAGTCAGCAAAATATACATCTGTTTTAATTACCCATAAAGATTACTTTTCAGAAACTTTCAGATTGAGCATAATAAACTACTCATATGCTAACTACAACAGAATGTGCTAATTGGGAGGTGAGGGTTGTTTCTGTGTTCTTGGAGCTTTTACTCAAAAATGTTGTGTCACTTTCACTTATGTTAATGTATGCATTTTTAATATATATTTACATTCCTACTGGCAGCAATAGGGATCTTTTATAATCCAAGGGAAAAAATAAAAATGTATAAATATAATACAATCTGCTCACAGACCATTTTTTGAAAAGAAAAACATAACCTACCTCAGCTGCTGCCAAATATTTAATACTTGTTTTGAGCATTCGCTCAAAACTCAACTCATTTGTAATGCTGCGGGGACACTCCAGGGGTGTTAGAAGGGTATACATGAGAATGCAGATTGTGCCCACTATGTGAGCAAGAATATGCCCACTTTTTGGCAGCTGTGAATACTGAGGAGGGGAAAAAGCCTTAAATGGCAGATTCCAGGCTTCTAGTCTCTCAGATCTGTGGGCAGCAAAGGAAAATTAATATGACACAGTACAGTTGACAAAAATGAGTTGCAATCCACTCCTGGGTGATTCTGGGCCCCACAAAGCTCCAGTGTACTACACATGATGTACAATGTACTCTCTATTCAAATGACTGTTCCGTCACCAGCTGTTACAAACATGTCTGAATACTAAGCAAACAGAAAAAAATATATATCAAAGCTGGAAAAAAAGTGGCCAACATTTTTCAGGACAACTTTTCACCAGTTCTTTTCATGGATTATCTGTGTCCTTGGCACGCCAAGAACCCACTGTTTGCATTGTACTCTTGAGATTGCCATTGGAAGTGCCATGGCAGCCATCTTTGGCAATTCTGACTTATGAATGAGAACGAGAGAACAACAAAAAAATCCCCATTGTAACATGCACACTGAGATGCATTCACACAACACAATAATATGAATCATTTTAAAAAGCCAGGATGATGAGTAGTGGGGGAAGAAAGGAATACCTCCCAGGGGAGTGGTGAGGATAAATACATCAAACATAAGTATCTTATGTAGCTAGCTAGCTAGATGACAGATTGATACGAAGGCCCTGATCCTCAGGCCCAAGGTGATAAATGCCTGTCACTTTGGTCAGGGCCGGCTCCAGGCACCAGCCAACCAAGCACGTGCTTGGGGCGGCACCTGGTAAGGGGCGGCCAATCTTGGGGTGGCGGGGGGCAGCGTGGCGCAGCACTCAGTGGGGGGTGTTCGGCGGCGCAGTGCTCCACAGGGAGGGGTTCGGCAGTGTGGCGCTCTGCAGGGGGTGTTCGGCGGCACTCCGCGCAGCGGGGGGTTTCGGCGGCGCTCCGCAGGGGGCGAGGGTGTTTGGCAGTGCGGCGCTCGGTGCTGTTCAGTAGCGCAGAGCTCGGCGGGGGGTGTTCGGCGGCGCTCCGCGCAGGGGGATTCAGCAGCTCAGTGGGGGGTGTTTGGCAGTGCGGCAGGGGCTGTTCGGCAGCGCGGTGCTCGGTGGGGGGGTGTTTCGGCAGGGCGGGGTGGCGCAGGGGGTGTGTTACGGCAGGGCGGCGCTTTTTTTTGCTGCTTGGGGCGGCAAAAAAGTTAGAGCCGGCCCTGACTTTGGTTTCCAAGCTAGCCAGATCAAGCTCTGTGTTTTCTGCTATCCAAGCACAGGTAGATGGGCTACATTTTCTCATTTCAAGACATTCTGGGCAAAAAGGTGTATCCTTTTGCATAAACATACCACCCCCCCCCATATATATGTCAGAAAGAAGTACAGCATTATCCCTTTTATAAACACAAATAGAAACTTTTTGCACATGCAAATAGGTACTTGTGCAGCTGCGTGGAAAGTGTGGCCCTCTGTCATACTGATGTGATGTTATAATCCCATCCTCCCCCATCAATACTGAGGGACCATGCCCCCCCTCACACTCTTTCTATAGTTTCAGACAAGCTGGCAGCATTATTATTCCGTGCTTCCTCTTTTTTTCTCACTTCTGAACTCTGGCAGTTTAGAATGGATGAGGAGGATGGGTAGGGAGCTTTTAAAAAACAGCTAGCTTTGCTCCTCTAGATCTAGTTATCCCACAGTAGCAGTTTAATCTTTCCCATCATTACTATTCTTGCCAGGAGTATTTTTAAAGCCAGACACTTATTTTGCTCTTCTAGAAATGCCTGTAACAGTTGAGCCAAGAAGCACTTTTCAAATGGACTGTGAAAGAGTTAACAATGCCCTTTCATGCAAAACCACAAACAACCAGGGGGAAAAAAAAGTTTTAACTGAGCATTGGAAAGGACCCAAATTCTAACCAAGAGTAGAAGCAAAGGGAGAGCATGAAATGCACAAATCATCCCAGAGTTCACTGAATTGATAAAGTTATTTAAAAAAAAAGGGGGGGGGGGAGAACTTCAGTCCTGCCCTATACCTCTAGGGTGTGCAAACACAGAGAGAGAGAGAGAGACCAGAACAAGGCTGACAGGATAGCAATCTACAGCCGCTCTAGTCCCTCAGGACTAAACAGAGACAGAGCGTGGCACAAGTTCTTTCTCTTCAGCTGCTCTCTGCTGTGTTCTTGGCATGAGCTGGTTTGGTTTCGCTTGCACAAACTCAGTGCTTCTTCAGCTTTTAAAAAAAATATTATTATTAGCAAGTGGGAGAAGAGAGGCTTTAATAAGGGCTCGAGGGATTTCTGGATAAAGCCAGAGCTTAGAGGTGGGGTTTAAAGGGCCCCTAGCCAGCCATTGGGCCATCCGCTTAGCAACAGTATGAAAAGGGCCAACCGGAGCATTTATACAGTTGGGCCACATTCCAAGCTCTTTGTGCCAAATACTTAACTCCTCTGCCAAGAAAACAAACAAGGGCACTTTTAAAAATTCCAGCGTTAAAAGATTTTTTTTTTCTTCTCTTTTCTCCTCCACAAACTATCTTCGCTCACAGTTAATGATCTCTTTCTTTTTATCGCAGAAGTGCAAACTGTAGGGAATTCTTTACTTTTTCAGGTTGGAACAGTAGCTTCCACTTTCGCTGTATATGACAGTTCTCGCTTTCCATATTAGAACAGTTCATTCCATATTAGAACAGTTGATATAATTCAGTCAGCAGATTTCTCGTCTCAAGTATTGCAGGTTCCTTTATTTCTTAATAACAACATTTCTCCTGAACAATGGACCTCACTATATTTAGGGAAAGCCCTCCTTTCATAGCCATATTTATTTCTAGCTAGTTATTGCTGTCTATATGATGTCCAAAACCTTTTAGCACCTCTTTTATTCTTTCATGCTTTCTTTCTAGTAATTTACCACTTTGTTTATTTCAGTTGTACTGGAGAATACAGATTAGGAAGGGTAGGGATTTTAAAAGACAAAAAAGAGGGCATGTATCTATAACTCTTTCCCTGGAGAAAAATTAGAAAGGAGTTTGGAATACTCTCCTCCTTTTATTAAAGACATATTTTTAGATTTCTTTTTAAATTGGTCCTATATTAGCCTATGTGAGTGCTGAACCTGGGGAAGAGCCAATGCCTTGCTGATGAGGAATCCTTTCTATGTTTATGCCTGGTGAGAGACCAATCACCACTTCTGTATTCTGACAGTGAAATATCTCCTTTCCTTACAAGGCAGAAAAGCACAAAATTAAGGGCCCATTTCTGAGAGGCGCAGAGTGCCCATACTTAGGCCCTGCCCACATGCAGCGAGTTGGAGGACTGGGAATTTACTTTGTATTTTTCTGCCTAAGAAGGAAAGAAGAGAAATTGAGATTTTTTTTGCTAGTAGAAATCTTCAGTCTGGGTTGAAGCCAAAAGGCTCCTCTCAGGAGGCATTCAGCACCTGGCAGGAACAGGCCCTAAGAGCCCAATCTTGCAACCCTTTAACTCATGCAAACAGTTCCATTCACTTCTCTGGGACTGCTCATGTAAGGGCAGCAGAATCAGGCCCCTGCTTAACAGCGGCAGCACATCCAGAGGTTAAAGCAGGGCACTTGGAGTCAGGACGCCTAGTTTCGCTTCCTGGCTTGACCCCTGATTTCCTGGGTAACTTTGGGTAAGTCGCTGAACCTCAGTGAGACTAAATTTACTCAAATGAAGAAGTGTTGGGAAGCTTAAACAACATCTGTGAAGTGCCTTGAGGTCCCTGAAGGAAAGATGTTGTGCACTTGTACACTATCAGTATTGCTGCTTGTGTAACCGGCTTACACATTCAGAAGATTGGTTCTGCAACTACATGTTTAAATTTCATTTCTGCCTCTAGTGCCCACTGCTTGTGCATTTCCTGCCACAGTGCACACTATTATGGTAATTATGTGAGCAAGGGAGACATTAAATTAGTTTACACAGGCATTTTTTTGGAAAAAAGTGGATCTGTATGTCTGTATTTCATAACTGGAGCTCTGAATTTTTGTACTCTCTTGAGGTAACCATATCTTTGATAGGGCTGGGTGATTACTTAAATATAGATTCCCTTTCAGTCTCTGGTCTGATTCTCATTGCAGTCAATGAGAGTTTTCCAGAGAAAACAGCTTCTGAAAAAATGGAAATACTTCAATGGGAACAAGATTTGATTCTGATTCAAACCGAATGCATGGAATGAAATAATGAGGTCAGACTTTAAAAGCTATGGATGCTTATCTTAACTATCTAAAGTCCCGGAGTTAGTAAAACTGGACTGGAAGTGTCCTGAGAACAAGTTTTCTTGTGATATTTTTGGTACCTCATGCCTTTGGCCAAGCTTGGAAACAACACGTGGGTAACTTTTCTTGTGTTATTTTGGACTCCACTTCTAGTCCCAACCAGAAGTAGGAAGTACAGAGGCACAAAAATAAAAAACAACAGGAACCTCACAGAAAAAGGGTTTGGTTTGACTTTGGGTGAAGGTTCAGAGTAGGAAAAGAGGGGATGGTGCTTCCTATTTATCTGAACTGGTTCTGCTTATCTTTGTCTAGAACTTGTTTTTGAGTAATGAGGAAGTACAATGAAAAATCCATTTCATTTTGCACAGTACACAGCAACACTCAGACTTACTCAAGATAACAGCCCCTCTATCCTTAGGAAATAATATGGAAATAAATAATTCAACTAGGACCAGATCCACAACCCATTCAAGTGAACAGAAAGATTTCCCGTGAATTCAAGGAGCTTTGGATCAGGCCCTTAGTGTGATACTGCAACAAAGCTGACGGAACATAGTAAATGTAGTGTGGGGCAAATGCTAAGGTCTTTACTCTGATTTCACGTAGTCTTTAGTTGAGCAAACTACCGTGGACTTCCATGTGAATTTGCCTTACTAGGGACTTAGTGAAAACAGAGTAAGGATCGTAGTATTTTGTCCTCTTTATGTGGACAGTATGGTTGCAAGCCTATAGCCCTTAAGCTTTCATTTATCACAATGTCCACCATAAAAATGGATTCCCCTTCAGTGCTGCTGGCTGCCACAAATTTGTAATAACTCAGTGGTACTTTACAATGTGTTTTACAGCCATCTGAAATTGTATTTTATTAAAGGGGCGCATACGTTGTGTCAGTAATTCTCATATACTGTAATTGGTTTTATAACACCTGGTTACAGTACATAGTATAATTTGCCAGGAACGCGATATGCATGCATTTCATAACATGCTTTATATAATCTATTATTAAAAAGTGTAGCTGCATCTGTAATTATATTGGCAAATACAGTTTTATTGAGTTTTACATAAAAGCATGAAGTACAGAAAGACCAAAGGAGTACTCGCTCTCAGGATGCAGAAATACTTTTTTCTAGACAAGAATATAAAAGGGCAAGACTAAAATCTAACAACCATTTAATAAGTAATGAACTAAAACCGGAGATCCAACTATCCCTGAACTTGGGGAAAGGTGGGATCTGGATCAGAATGTTGTGGCTTAAAATTGTTTAAGGAAACTTTACATTCGGTCTGAAAAAAATGACCATGCAAAACATATACCTTCTGATTGAGCAGATCTTACCCCTGTGTGTATTCAGAGTCCCATCTACTGACCTGAGAGATAAGAATATATTTGACACTGGTTTTTACTTCTGTTGGCTCTACAGAACCTGCACACCTCTGGGAAAGTGAGCTGCAATCTATTCTAGATTGTGCATCAACAGAATTCAGATTGCAGGTCTTCAGTTTTGGCAAGGTATAAACTAGAAAGAACCTAGCTTGGCTGCCAGATTGCAGGCTGAGTTTACATGACTAGCAATTGGGGATGTGGCAGGGGAAAGCCACCTCTGCAGCTTCTGATCTGGACTAATTGGTTAAAGTCAATGGAGAGGCACTCATTGACAACAGCTGAGCATCTGGCTATATATATTGTCAACACAAACTCTCTTTTATGCAGTTCATTTGCAGGAGCCATGCAGTCTGAGCAATGTCAATGTCTGTTCTCAAAACGACCTTCCGAGGATGACCTTTCAGTTTGGGTTGATTAGTTTGCCTGTGGTTTAACTTCGAAAGCATCAAAAGCCCTTTCATGAAACCCATAGAGAGGAAATTTACTCTAATATTAATCTATTGTCATACATCTGTCTGTTGTGTGCTTTAAAGATACTGAACACCTGAGATTTGGTGCATTTTTTCTCTTTCATGGAAATAGAGTCTAAATGTGGTAAAAGCCTTGGTCATTGTGAATCAATTACAGTTCAAGCTTTTTTTTCCATTTATGGTGAGCTTTCCTCTTCCCTCCCAGCTCCCTAAGGCATTGCACTGTAAAACACTTTCTGTAATAGGTTTTATCTCATTCTGCCTCCTCTCCATTTTCTCCAGTTCCTATAGTGAATATTTGTCTTTTCTACCTGCTGCCTGGTTAAATCAGCCTCTGAGGCAGTGACATATGCCCGATCATGGGTGCTGTCACTTAAATTCCCTGTGCTCATATTCTTCTCCTCCTCATAGGGAGATGGGGACAGATGTTTGAAGAATGGACCATTTTGCTGGCTGGCACATTGAAAGTGGTGACGTTTGTTGCTAATTACTGGAGTTGAAATCCTGGCCTTCGCTGACAGCACCCAGAACTGAACAGCAGGTTTCTCCCAAGTGCAGCTGAATCCAAGTGTTAGATCTTCTGAGAAATGAAATCCTGTGCTCAGTCACAGACATTTGGACTGAATTCTTCCTATTTAAATGGCAGCTCTCATTTCATAATTCTTGTCCTGAAACGTAAAGCTCTAGAACGCATGAACAACAAGCTGGTCTCCTCCACCTGCCCTCTCCGGTGGTCTATTGGCTAGTATCTCTTCCGAACACTTTTATTCACACATCATATTCCATCATGCTCCAGCCTTAGGAGCACTCAGAACAAGCAGTTGCCTTGGGTTGGAAGGGGCAAAAATAAGTGCGTAAGTATTGGGGCTGCTCAGTAATGGAGCACACAAAACCTCCAAGGTGCCAGCAATGTGCCATGTGTATCATGACTCAGAGGCAAGCTTTATAGGTGCTTCAGCAGCAAGGCCTTGTAGGCACTAGTCCTGGTGAGTCCCAATAACCACTCAGACCCATGGCTAAGTGAAAGCGTATTTTACTAGTGCTGGCAGGGAAGCTTGCAGATACCCTAGGTACAGAGGCTTAAGCAGTTACAGTTCAAGTGAGCAATAGTGGTTCCTGTTTGGGTCCTTGGGGAAGTCTAACCAATAATTGGGGCCCTTCAAGCCCAGTCCCTGGGGAGACCTTTCCAGTCCAGTCTCCATTCAAGCAACCAGGAACTTACAGGTTTCCAAACCAGTCTCCCCCTGGGGCCTTCTGCACTGGCTCCCTGCCCAGCCGCTGCTGCTCCATGTAAGTCCCACACAGACCTGTCCAACAGTCACAGCCTGTTCCACATGCAGCTCCGCATATGGTTCCTAGGGAATTGCTTCTGCATCCAGCTTCTCTGCAGCTCCAGGCTAGTCATGGGGCGGTTGCTTCCCAAACAGAACCCCGGCCACTTCCTGGTTCAGGATCTTTCCTCTTACCCAGCTAGGAGGAAAGGGATTGAACCTGCTGGGTCAGGGTTAATTTCACTCCTTGGCTCTCTCTCCCTGAAATGAACAAATGTGTCTAAACCTGGGGGGAGGGGGAAGGTGAGAAGGGGAGGAAGGGGAAGTGGAGTGGAGTGGGGAGGAGGCTGATCGGAACTGTCCTCCCCTGATTAGCAGATCCATTACAGGCATGAGGGTGTCTCTGATGCAGTGGAGTTGTGGAAGACCCAAACTGCAATGGAGTTCCCTGTGGAAATGATGCCAGTCTCTGAGAATCTCTGCAGGAGAGTTCCACAGTCTCCTGTGTGCTCCACTGTAGTATGGCATGCGAGATCGGCAGGGGACTATGAGCAGGCATGCCAGTCAGAACATAACTGGGAACATGGCCCAGTGGGTTCACACATTGTAAAGGCCTACTGACCACGTGTAGTGTGTTATACAGTGGGCCAGCGGCGGCTCCAGGCACCAGCGCTCCAAGCGTGTGCCTGGGGCGGCATGCCTGCGGGAGGTCCGCCGGTCCCGCGGATTCGGTGGCAATTCGGCGGCTGGTACGCCAAAGCTGCGGGACCGGCGGACCTCCCTCAGGCATGCCGCCAAATCCGCGGGACCGGGGACCTCCCGCAGGCAAGCCGCCAAAGGCCGCCTGCTGTGCTTGGGGCGGCGAAAAAGCTAGAGCCGCCCGTGCAGGGGGCCATGACCACTACTGAAGCACATGGCTTTGGAGCAGTGGGCACAGGCTGAGACATGCATACTCTGCTTCCCATTTCTGTGTAAGGGGGAAGAAGATTCCATCTCTCCCTCACCCCCCCCCCGCCCATCTTTCCTCCTGCACTGGTGAGCTGCACAAAGCCCATTTACTCATGTTTTGCACAGGGAATGAGATTTCCACCTTATGTACTTAGGGTGTGTCCCAAAGCCCATTGATATCAATGGAAAGGTTCCCATTGACTCAAATGTGCTTTGGACAAGGGTCTTAATTTTAAAATGTTACCAGGGCAAAATTCCAGCCTGTAGCTAGCATGTCAGTGATGCCAGTAATTTGCCTGCCAATGTGACTAGGGGAGCATATTCTTCCCCTGGCATTTTAAAACTTCTTCTATCTCTGCCACCAAATGGGACACTCTAAGTCTTCTTCAGGGCAGCGAAAAATTTAAGGCTGATCCCGATGAAAGCGTGATAGAACTAGATAACTCGGATTTATTAACAGGGGTTAGGGTTTGGTTTTAAACAGACATTTATCAGAAAAACACTGAAGGAAAAAGAGTTAAGTCCCTGGCTAATGAAAGCGTATAGGGTTACACTGACTCCCTTACACACATTTTTCAAGCCATTCCCCTTTTATGATCCTCCTCCCCTTCCACAAATCAACTTTACACTTCTCCTAAATCAATCTCACACTGAGTGACAAGGGGCTGTCAGCCAAGACATATATATTAGGGATTCTAGCAAACTCTTTCCAAACATAATGCCCAGAAACCCATCATCCTTACAGGTATTTGCCATAATAAAATGTTAAGGCAAATAAAGTTCAAAACCAGCTGCCCATAGCTCTACATCTTACTCTGAATTTTTCAGAAGTGAATGAATTGGAAAGAATAGGATCAGTATTGCAAACCATTAGTCCTTTGTAAGAGTGAAAAACAGTCCTGCCCAGAGAGTGCGGGTGAAGCCCATGCATCACTTAAGTCCTAACTGATCCGTAGGCATTATGCTGGCCCTCTATACACTGGTGAATTTCATGCTTAGTGCTTAAAACCCATAGACATAATGCAGCTAACCAGAGTGTGGCTGAGCAGGAAAAAAATGATTTTTTGTAGGCCAAACTCAGGATCAGGCCCTAAGCAAGAGGTCACAAAGGCATTGTTCTGACTTCCTAGCAGGGAAGAGGGAGTCCAGTGAAGCGGCATTTCTCTGAACACACAGCTATCTTTTGCTAATTAGAAAAATAAACACCAAGGAGAATAATGTAAAATGGAAGGCTTTTCACTGATAACATGAATTGAAAATTGTTCCTTAGTACTGTTGTAAAAATCCTACTTGACAATCCGGAAGGTAGAAATTCTGTGATGTGACGCTTGTGGCAGGGAGGACAGAGGAAGGCTAAAGGTAGCTGGATGCTACCTTTGTACTCCCCAGATTCTAGGCTACTCCATGGTCAATGTGGCCACTCACAAAGTTGGAGCAACCCAACTGGGGGCTCTAATTTATGGCAGCTTTCTTTCAACTGCCTAAAAATTGCTCCATTCCTCTGATCTTTAGCCATTGCCCTACCATGTCCCCTACAGCTACGAGGTGGTTGCGAGGAGCGGGATGTAGGGCTGCCTACACTGTCCCTGAGACTGGGGACTGTTTCCACCAACTTCAAGGCCCCCCTTATGTCGCTGGATCAGAGTAAAGGATCTCAGTGGAGGACAGTTTTTGTCTCTAGGAACATAACTGGAAATTAAAGAAGAAAACATCTGGATGAGCAGCTCCGCTAATTATCATTGTTATTGCTCAGATGTGAAGGTAAGTGAACTATTGTTATCACTAGACGAATGTCTGTCTGCATGTACACTGCAAAAAATACTGTGCAAGTGTTTGCTTGAATTTCATTGTGAACTTGTTTCAGCTCTTGCCTGTTATAAATGCACATGCCTGACTGTTCTCAGCAGAAGTGATTCATTTCAGATAACACGGGGTGCTGCTTGTTTCAACAAGGGAACAGGGTTCACAGACACCTCCCAGAGCCCTGGCAGTAAAGCAACTAATAAATGAGTCGAGGATGTAGTTGCACTCTTTGCAAGTAGGACTCTCTCTCTCACACACACACACGTGCACACACACACACACACACTTACTTTGTATCAGTGACTGTGGTGATGACAGAAAATTACATCATAACAAATAAAATGCACGTGGCTATATTTTACATGGGATGGGATTGCGACACTGCTTAATATGGTAAGGGGACAAGGTTTCCCGACTCCCCAAACAGAGGCAATTAAATGAGCCAGACAAGTACATTACTCTACCTTCTGGAAGTAGGGCGGCACGTGCACACAAAATGGTTTTGTGTGAATGTGAAGGAACATTGCATTTACATTTTTCACCAAGCCAAGTTCTACTTGGAGGGCTTAAGTGGTTCATAGTCCTGTAAAAGGTCCACTTCACTCAGAATGAATAAACTTAAGCCAGTTGTGACTAGCCAGTGTACATTCTGCAAATCAAAAGGGAAAATAAATTCATAGTCAATCATTTTCTGAGAATTATTCGTATTCTGCAGCTGTAGTTGTCATATATGCTGCTGGTGGAAAAGCTGATGGTGCCAAATAATAATAATAATAATCACACACTTGTGTGTAACTAGCCTGCATAGTTATCTTGTGCGAATGACCTGCAAGACCTCTTCCACTGCAGAACCGTACATTTTCTTGGATACCTTTTATGACTGCAAGTGTCAAATAAAGCTAGATTGTCTGCTTTGTCTTGAAGTGATAAGCAAGCCAAAGCAAGTCATTTGGCTCAGGAAGATGTATAGGTGGATATGCATATACGATTTCAACCACTCAGGCTGTCTCACAGCTTTTGTATTTCATGTTTCGAAATCTTTTCCTTTCATCAAAGCCTCCTTCTGGCTGAAGTGATGCTGCAGTTGCAGCTGTACTGTGGAACTGAAGAACTGGCTAGATATATTGTTAAAAAAAACCCAAAACAAAACCAAAAAAAGACTGGGTAGAGCTCAGTGGTTTCAGCAGGATACTGCATTAGCTTCGTTCCTCCAGAGGCTCTGTTTTCCGAATTTCGCCCTGGTCCCTACACCGAGGGATGCCTTAGCCTCCACATTGTTTGGCTGAATGGCAGGGTCTACTACACCTTAAAAGGAACAGGTGAGGACAGAGAACTACATTAGTGCTTCCTGGCACTATGTTTGGCAGTTGTTACCAGTCTTGCCATTACATAGCAACTAATACTTATCACAGTCACTAAAATATAAAGAGAGAAAAGCCTGCTAAGGCTTGTTTGAAAACAAATTTGCCAGTCACTTTAATATCACTATGCTTTTCCAGCTTGCAGCCCCACCACCGCCATCCTCTTCTTTCTTGTATGACTTGGTTCCTTCCTTCAGTACCCAGAAGCCACTCCTTATATTGAGTTGCACTTTCCTTGGGCAGAGAGGTGCTAAGGCTTCAGGTTGCGCTGACTCAGGGATGCGAGGCTGACTGTACGCAGCAGTTTCAGCTTGCCAGCTTTGGCCAGCACATAACATACATTTGCCGATAGACAGACGTAAGCACAATCTTCTACACATGGATTCCAGCGCCTGAGTAACGCAGAGTTGGCTGTGGCTGGGGACTTGCACAGTGCAATGCAGGGTGTGCGTGTAGATGCATGAACAGTATAAAGGAAGACTTTGTACTCCTAAAGCTTGGGTCAGCTGTGTGCCAAGCCGGGGCCCATTCCCCAGTGTAACTCAGAGCAGACTGGAGACTGCTACAATTAATACTGACCGCCAGCAGCCCCAGGGGGGCGGTTAAAGGCATTGGGAATCAGAGAGGCATAAAGAAGCTCCTTTCCTCAGTCATTCCCCACCACTCTGGCCCCCTACACTATGCCAATTTTATGCCACCAGAGGATTCCCCTATAGATGGTCTTCACAGTGTGTCCTAAAAACCAACCGGTTCAGCTGACTGCAGACCAAGTCGGGGCAGGGAGCAAGTTTCAGTCAAAGAGCCTTCACAGCCGCAGCCCCCTCTCTTTAATAATGAAGATGTTCCCCCTGACGTGCTGCTGCTAACCAGACCTGAGGCTGTATCCTATGGGGCTAGACAACGTTTTTCGTCCAGGCATGTGCCAAGCTACTCAGAGCGTTCTGGGCCTGATCCAAAGCCCACTGAAGTACATGGGAGTCTTTCAACTGACGCCGCAGAAATTTGGATCAGGCCCCAAATATAAAAGCAAAAACCTTAAACTCTGCCTGGAAACGAATAGACTAGTGAATACCCCAGAGCATCGGTGTCATGTGCGCACAGCAAGATCCTCCACTTACTAAGCAAGCTGCTGCATTCTGCACCAGTGTCAGCTTCCCAGTGGATTTAAAGTCAAGCTCCTTTACTGTATTACAGTTGTCTACTTTTCAGATGATAAAGACATGGATCCAGTAGCAAGGTCCATATCCAAGAGGAAAGGTCATAACCCTCCTAACCAGGAACAGATGGGGGGAAAAGGTCAAAATGAACCAAGGAACGAACCTCCCATATATAGTAATGGGTGTCCATGTTCGGAGCCAATCATACTAAACAATTCAAAAATCTTTATTCCCCTCACCAAATGGGACAAAATGATGACAAAATGGCCTCAAAGATGCTTTAATCAGCAGGACAAATCAAGCCTTTTATTCCTTTGTATACACCAGTCAATGGAAAGTTATTGCTTAATTAAACCCCTTGAATGAATACCCGATAATTAATAAACCCATATACTGTACCCCAAGGCTTTGAGTTTAAGAAGTCTCCTCTGTTCAAGTATGAAACAAGAAAACATGCTGAACTAATGGGAAATAATTCCGGTAGAAGGCAAACCAATTAGGATTAGTGAATTCCATTTCATTTAAAGTTCCAAGATAGAGAGGTAATTTATCTAGTAAATTAATAGTGTTAGTGGCTTTCCTAATATATTAGCAAGTCTTTCATATCATATTAGTGAAAACCAAGCTGGCTAATACAATAAGAGACTTATTATAAAGGTATGAAGGTTACTAATGTGATAAGATTTTTGCATCCAATTAGTATTAAAGGAACACGTTTCTAAAATGGAATTTTATGTATATTTATATAATTCCATAATACACGTCAATTGCCATGTGTTTTATTTTAACAAAGTGATAATTCTCCTCCTAAATTTGCACTTAGAGAGAGTGTTAGATCTCTCCGTACAACACTGAGTGTGTGTGTATGTTGTAGTGACCTATATTAGCTGGTCTGGGCTGCACTGTGTTTAGAACAAAGTGGTTTTCCATTTTCCTAACCTTTCCTAACCAACTAGAGACTGGCTCAGCTAGAAATAGCAGTCTAAAGGCAAAACAATTACTGTACATAGAAATTGCCATATTCCATCAAGCCAGTAGCCCATCTAATCCAGTACCTTGTCTTCACCACTTAGATTCATAGATTCATAGATTCTAGGACTGGAAGGGACCTCGAGAGGTCATCGAGTCCAGTCCCCTGCCCGCATGGCAGGACCAAATACTGTCTAGACCATCCCTGATAGACATTTATCTAACCTACTCTTAAATATCTCCAGAGATGGAGATTCCACAACCTCCCTAGGCAATTTATTCCAGTGTTTAACCACCCTGACAGTTAGGAACTTTTTCCTAATGTCCAACCTAGACCTCCCAGTACCCACCTGCTTCTGAGGAAGATCTGTGCTGTAGGCATTTATTAAATAATCTGTTCACAGGGAATGTTTCTTCTTAACCTCCTTTAGCTAGAGATTGGGTATGCTATGAAGCAGGAAGGTTTATATCCCTTCCCAAACTCTTGTTTTTTTTAATCCTCACTATAGTAATAGTAACCCATAAAATGCCCAATCCTTTTCTGAATCCTGCAAGGTTCTTTGTCTCATCATTGGCAGTAAGTTCCACAGGCAACCTCAACCTGTCCATTATGTAAAAACATTTTTTAAGTATTTTAAATTTGCTGCATTTCCCCTTACATTAATAGAAATCATGTGAGCACAAGCTTTTTCTGTGAGAGATTTCAGCTACTTCCCATTTTTTTTGGGTGGACAGTACTGGAAGAACAGTTTTACTTCTGCTTATTATCCTGACTGGTACTAAGGTTGCATAGCAGGTCACAGAACTGGAGAAAATAACAAAACATTGGAAAGCTCAAAAGAACCTTTGCCTATGCTTGGTTAGAGGGCAGAGACAAAGGTTCAGATCGTATCATACATAATGTTGCCCATTCTTGTTAACAGGAAGAGCATTTGCCAGTATACTTGGCCTTGTTCAGTGCTTAAGTTCTACTGCTGAACCTGTGGAGTCTGTGGCTATTATCCTTGGAAATAAAGCTTTCAGAAGCTCATAAAACCCCTTTTTATGGTGTTTGCAGTTGGGGTTTACAGAAGAATCAGAAATGTACACACAGGTGCTTAAAGATCAATTGTATTAAAGAATATAATTGGTGCTATTTTTCACCTTTAAAGTTCCTGCAAGAGTAGTTTTCCTAGATAGATTGAATTAGTAAAGTAGAAACAGATGCAGTCAATTGTCCATCGTTCAAGTAGAGATACGGTTTATAAAGACTGATCACAATCAAGGGGGTTGCTAATGTGGGAAGATATATTCCTGTTCATTCCATAGGAATCAGTGCTGTAAACTGACTGGATGAATTTTATTTCCCGAAGTCCCTGGAAATCCTGAAGATTTGTTTTTTTGAGTTATTTCTTGTTGCGTCACCCATATAAAAGTCACAAAGCTGTATCCTATGCACCATTCTGAATCTCTGTCTGACTTTGCAATACATATAACACCAGAGCTTCAAGCCAACACAGAGACAGAAGAAAATGGAAAGTTCAGAGTGGATGGCAAAAGTGGTGAGAAATAGGACAGGATTTATAAATGAGAAATGGCAAAGATTAGGATTATTCCACCTGGGAAGGAGAAACAGATCTGCCCTCTTTTTAACCCTGTCCCATAAAATAAGAACAAGGGAACATTCAATAAAATGAGAGGTCAATCTATTTAGGAACAATAAAAATAAGGTATGTTTTTATGCAGCAGAAACAACCTGTGGGATTCACTGTTCAGCAGGTCATCAAGACAATTACTATAGGTGGATTTAATAAAGGACCTAATACTCCTGTGACCATTTACAGCATCAGAACAGTAGTGTTGTGAGCAGAAATAATGATAGGAGTAACTCACCTCATGCTTCAGGGTATACACTTATTGCCTACATGGGTCAGAAAGAAATCTAAACCCAATATACACCTTGTGCAATATTGAACAATTAGCTAGATGTATTATGGGGTTGGTTTTTATTTTATTTGTTTGTTTGTTTTGCCTTTCTTTGAAGCATCAGTTACTGGTCATTTCTGGATGATGGTGTAGCACCAAATGGACTCATGAACTAATCTATTCTAGTAACTCTTAAAAGAGGGGACTCTTGTTGAGCAGTGAGAACTCTGAGTAGTGAGGCCAATCGCTGAACGGGCTTGGAAAATGTAGCATCTCCCTCCCCCTAATAGTTGCCCTTCTACATTAGTTTGAATGCACTGCAGAGAACCTGCTGCCTGGGAGTTCTTACTCTGCAAGTTTAACAGAGGATTCCAGTCACCAGGGCTGTCAAGCCTCTACTTTCATAAACACTAAATTCACATACGCTTGTAAATTATTTTAAAAGTCAAGGAATAGGGTAGGACAAGGGAACAGAGGCAGGCAGAAGGGAGTGAAAGGAGGAAATGAGAGCAGAAATCTAAGCAGAACTAGACTTGTCCAGGGCCTTGAAAGTGAGAACCAGAAGCTAGAACTGCTTGTGAAGACATGAGGAGGGAAAGAAAGATAGAAACTGAATAGGATACACTGATATTGTCAGTTTGGATTATAGGGAGGTTGGTGGAGTAGCAGAAAGTGATGAGGAAGAGTGGAGGACTCTTAGGCTATGTCTACACTACCATGGCATTGATGCTGTGGCGATCGATGCACCGGGGGTCGATTTAGCGGGTCTATATCGCAGAATGCTCTCCAGTCGACCCCAGTACTCCACTGGGAACAAGAGGAGTAAGGTAAGTCAACGGGAGTGTGTCTCCCATCGACCCAGCATGGTGTAGACACTGCAATAAGTCGACCTAAGCTACATCGACTCCAGCTACGTTATTCACATAGTTGGAGTTGTGTAACTTAGATCGACTTACCACAGTAGTGTAGACATAATCTTAGAGCAGGGGTCGGCAACCTTTGGCACACGGCTCGCCAGGGTAAGCACCCTAGTGGGCCGGGCCAGTTTATTTACCTGCTGACGCGGCAGGTTCGGCTGATCACGGGCCCCCACTTGCCGCGGTTCTCTGTCCTGGGCCAATGGGGCAGCGAGAAGTGGCGTGGGCGAGGGATGTGCTGGCCCCAGTGGGGGCTGTGATCAGCTGAACCTGCCGCGTCAGCAGGTAAATAAACTGGCTCGGCCCGCTAGGGTGCTTACCCTGGCGAGCCACGTGCCAAACGTTGCCGACCCCTGCCTTAGAGGAAATTTGAGGAGTTTTCATACTGATGAGCTGGAGTTGGCAATGAGACCCTTGGAATGAGAGAGTCAAAGAGGCAAGACTGGAGCGAGGGATTGGGGACATAGATGAAGAGTTCCTCTGGGTGTAACACATGTAGAGATGGTAGTTGAAGACATGAGACAAGGGCTGTAGAGAAACCAAACTCTGAGGGACTCAACAGAAGGTAGAAGGGGGTTTGGGGACAACCACCAACAGAGATGCTGAATGAGCAACTGGAGAAGTAGGAAGATAACCAGAGAGCAAAGAATTGTGAAAACCTTAAGAAAAGGAATTGACTGACTCAAAGGATATGGAGGTGAATGAGGATAGTGGTCAAGGAAACAACAAGTGTCAGGGTGGATTTGGGGGGGGGGATGGGAGGATAGAAAGAATGAGCACAGTTATAGCAAATCATATAATGATTTGATAGGGGAAACTCAGAAATTCAGAGGTCAAAGGGAAAGCAGTGTGTGGTGAACAATAGGTCAAAGGATCTTGTTATTTTGCTCTTCAAGCTATTGATTTAGCATTTGCTGATGACAGACAATGCAGGAAATTACCTTGGTATTAACCTCTAACACTGATGTAAAAATAGGCATAAAGCTGTGTTTGTGGTGATTAATGCAGTGTGAAAAAGATAATTAAATGAGGCCTAGTTTACTTTTGCTTTCTATGCCTCACTTCTGCCTTCAAAAGCTCCTGTTCAATCTCCTTGAAAAATCTTTTAGGCTTTGCTGCCACCATTTTATCACTTCTCCTGCATTATGTTAGACATGTCCTCCCAGCGTGGTGGGTTTTGGACTTCTGCAGATTCCTTGGGGTGCTGCATTAGTCCAGTCCTGCATGCAGGTTTCCACTCCTGTGAGTATTTGACCTGCTACATGAAGCACAACTATAGAATGGCTGCACTTAACGTTTTTACTGGTGCTAAAAGGTATGCACCATTATATGCAATACTAACAATACTTAGCACTAGAGCTTGTTGGAAAAACTTTGATGGAACCTTCTTCCATCAGTGAATGCAGTTCTGTCAAAGTCAAAATGTTTCATGAAATCATGTTAATTTTCCAGAAATTTCATTTTACAGAAAACTGGCAAAAACTGTCCCAACTATGTTGAACGTTTCAACATTTTTTTGGAATGAAAAGCTTTTTTGTTTGTTTGTTTGAAATTACTTTATATTTTTTTAAAAATGCGTATTCTATATTATAATTATAAAATAAAAAGGTGAAATTGAAACAAAATTGCTTGATCCAAAATTTTCTTTAGAATTTTCTTCCACAGAGAATTTAGACATTTCCAGGTTTTGTTCCTTCTCAGAACAAAGACTGTCCAAATCTCAAATTGCTTGACAAAATGGACTTTCCATCCTCTGCACAGCTCTGCTTAGCACATACATAGGGTTACCTGTTTAAAATGCTTTACGAGCATTAATTCTTTAATCCTCACCTGTAGGATTGGTACCCCTATGAGACAGGTAGATAAGAATTATTCCCACCATTTCACAGATGGGAAAACTGAGGTACAGACTGATGAAGTGACTTGCCCATGGTCATGCAGTGAGTCAATTCCAGAGACAGGATTAGAAATGCAGGACCTTCTCACACCCAGCTCTCTGCTCATTCCAACTCTTGAACCAGTATAATTTTTCAAAGCAGCAGTTACACAGACACCACCGTGTAGGTCATAATCATTGGCTGCAAACCCTAGTGGGCTCCCTTTTCTCATGCTCTGGACTGGGGAGAGCCTTTCTGTTCCCAGATAACTATCATGTGCCATCTCCCAGCTTCTTCTCTTTTAGTGTTAAAGTCACTGTAAGTTGAGACATTTCCTTGTTGCTTTAGTTTTAATACAAGATTGATAAACTGGTTGTGTCAGAGGAACTTGTAAGACAAGTTCAGTTATTCTGTGATTTGGTGTTATCTGATTGAGTTTGTTATAACTACCAGGAATAAGTCTGTTTATCTCTCAAGGGATATTATGTCATTTAACCACCACAGTGCAACTTCACATAAACTACTTTGATAGCTTGAATTATCTTATCATAAAATGCATTTAAAAAAAATCCAACAACCTTCTTCCCATCTTGGTGACTCTGAAATGATAAAGGTTCAAGAGTGATCTAATTAAAGTAATACCTGCTGAATCCCAGAAACATCATCCGTTGCCTGAATAGCTACATCTACTTCAAGATATCCAAAGACAACTTCCAGCTGACATAAACTTAACTCCTTTTCTTGTGGCCAGGTAGGGACACTACTTACAAACAAGTTTGAAGTTTCCACACTAATAATATGCAGAAGAAATCCACACAGCCACAAGAAGGCAACCCTACTAGTTAATCAATCATATTAGCATCTGGCAAACAAAACATATATCATCAAAATATTAGCAGGTTATGCAGAGTGGCTTAGTATGAACAATGAGTGGTATACAGCAGGATTCAAGGCTCAGATTAGATATTTATCTATACTTATATATTATCAATGGTATGAATTTACTATTGCAGAAAGGTGCCAAACTGTTAATCCTGATTGTTTTCTATCCATACAACAGACACAGCCTGGGCAGAATTAGTGCAAGCTTCCACACACTATCTTGCTAATGTGCTTCATTCCTGACTTATCTGGTTGACTCACCTTAGCCTCCGCAGCTTTTCAGTCCTTGGCCTCTTTTTGAGGCTGCCAAGAACGCCACCTGCAGCGATGTGTTTAGCAGTGTAGACAAAAGTCCACTGGGACCAGGCTTTAAGTCATTTCACACAGGCCACAAGACAGTTGAAGCTCTTTGGTTGGGAAACTGAACAAGAATACTCATGATATTAGGTGTTCTTATATTTTCTAGTCCTGCCTTTTTCCAGCCTGGTCAGAAACACTCTAATCATGAAATATTTTGATGCTATTAAGTCAAAACCCAGCTGAAAGCTGGAAGTTTGCAAAAATGAAATCAACAAACAAGGTAATGAATAAGTGAACTTTTTCAGATGTCTCCCCCCCAAAAAAGTTTGATTTGAGCTTGGAGCAAAGGTTTGGGCCTTCCCCCCCCCGACTTTCTTCTTCGTGTGTGTGTGCGCGTGCGCGCACACAACAGTTCATCCTTCTTAATGTGCAGCATAGGTAGTAAGGAACCAACATTTATTGGATTTGCCTGTCTGAACAATTTAAACCCACTTCTGATTAATCTTTTGAATATCCAGGGGAAGTCTTTTTAAAGATAGTAGGATCAAGGATACAAGTGTGGCAGGAGCAGGGTATTGGAGAAGATCATGCACACAGACAGAATATGTTCCCAGATTATAGTTTCCCTCCATACCATGTATATATTAAATCCTGAAGGGCTGAATAGATCAATGAAGATGCAAACCCAAACCGAGGGAAAGAAGAATTTTAATACAAATCAAGGACAACCCCTGAAAATTTCCTGTCTTCATTTAACTTTCTCATTGCCAAATAATAACCTCTTAGGACATCAGATTCCCAAATTAACCTCATGAGGTTAATTTGTGATTCACAGGTTAGCAAAGAAAAAAGAGCATAGCTACATTTGGCAATAAAATGTACATTGTGCCTGATTAAAGGCCAAACACTGGCTGAGAATTAACAGCAATATGACACTACTATGGCTGAAACAACAGACATGTTTAGGAGTGTTTCTAGCGCTCTCTTTTCCTCTTCAAAAGTTTACAGTTGGAGTCCGACTGGATATCAGGGCTCTTTTGGACATGATATCAATCTATTGTGCCTTGGTAATCAGCGCATGAGAGATACTATAGCATTATGAGATATGGACAGCTGCTGAAGATATGCTGTAGTATAAACATGTAATGATGCAGTGAGCTGGCAAATCCATATGGCTGGAAAAATAAGGAGGAAGTTTTTTTGAACAAAATGGATACTCAGCGGTTTGCTTCAATTTAGATGTCCCAATCCCAGGTAACTCTTTTCTTTTTTGACATAATGGAAAAGATTTTTCTTAGTTTTGTTATTATCTTAGGGATGATCTGGCACATGTGACTGGAGATAGAGGGGATGTTTTCATATTGCGCTGTTTTCCTGCTGGAATTTGCCAGCCAGTGTCCAGAGGTCTAATCAAAACTAGTAATAATCAGTTCAGTCATCCCCTCTGAAATTCATCTGCAGGTTTTCTCTGTCCCACGCAGAGGGGAATGTGCTAGCGGTGGGGGGCAGAAGGAAGATCAGTTGCAAACAGTAGAACCATCCACTTCATGGAAGTAGGCCTGGAAGTAGGCCTAGTGGAGTGGGTAGGCCTAGGGGAGTGTTGAGAGGACATACTCAAGCCCTGTTGGTAGTATTTAGCAATGTCTATACAGCCTGAACTCATGGCTTTTAGCAGGCCCCAGAGTGTATGTGTAGCTTTTGGGGAGGAACTCCTGCTTCTTCCCCTGGTGTGGGGAGGAAGGGGATACTCTACCCATTGTTGGAAGAACTTAGTGGAACTCCATCCGGGAAGCTTACCTAGATTTCCTTCCTTGAATACTCTCTGTCATGGGAGAAGGCACTCAGGCCCAAACAATTACTTTTCACCTTCTTGCTCAAAGTATTTTAAAAACATTAATGAATTCAGCCAAATGCAACACCTCTCTTAGGCAGAAGAATATTATCACCATTTTATAGAGGAGGAAGTGGAAGTGAGGAGACATACAGGCTAATGTTTTCAAACATGGCTACCTAAAGTGGGGCTCCTAATTCTGTACTTTGGCTCCTAAATCAAAGTGGCCTAATTTTCAGAGGCGCTGTGGGAAACAAACAAACCAGCTCCCATTGGAGATCTACCCACTTCTATTTAGGTCCCTAAGTATGCAATTAGGAACCTACATTTAGTCATGCAGGCTTGAAACTGTTGGCCTACGTGATTTGCCCAAACGCTCAGAAGAAGCCTGTAGCAGTGCCTAGAAATAAACCCTACCGTTCCTGAAGTCAAGTTCTGGGTTTTAACCAGAAAACTCTCTGCCTGCCATTTCCTAATTCATTTTTAATCAGTGATGGATAGGAGTAAGGGCTGGATGGGCATGCACATTGGCCTGGATGACATTTCCCTGTTTATCAATTTTCTTATGCTCCAAAGAGGTCATTGGATTATTATGCTTCCTTCCAAAGATTTGTTCTCTGTCATTTAGATCTGCTGTTTCAGATTTTCTCTAGCCAAACTGTTTGGAGTGTCATCAGTACATCTATACGGAGTATGAGAATATATTTGGAATGCATATTTCTAAGGGCCATTGGAGATGACTTTTACACAGGACAGAGAAAGTGACAATATATTTAGGAGTCACGAATGAAGCCACTGTGTTATTTCCATATCAGTAACTAAATAACTATAATATTTATATTACAATACTGGAGCCTGACAGGGGGCATGGATCAGCATTCATGTCACACTCCCTGTCAGTTCCTGACCTGGGCCCGGGAAGCTAATGATCCAACCTGTGGACCAAATTCGATGTGAATCTTGACCACGTGCCACCTGAGGCATGTTGTGCATATGCTAAGAAGACTGGAGCCTGGTACCCAACATCGCTGTGGGAAAAATACATTTAGAACAGTCATAATGTTCACCCAACACATTCATGATGAAGGCTTAAGACAGCACAAATTATAAGGGAACATGAAAGAAGTGATGCTCCCCTCAAGGATGCAACCTGTCCAAATACCTGGGAAAAGTTATTCATAGCTCTTTTCCAACTACAGAGACAATAAAAAGTCCTATGGAAACTTCTTTGCTTGGATTAAAAGTCAACCTTTACAGCCCAGATTTTCACAGGTGCATATGTCAGTCCTGGCTTGCATTCTTGCACTGGGGAGACCGCACACATGCAAAACTGTAGTTTTGAAAACCTGGAGTTCATTATTCAGGTTCACACACTTTTTTTTTACAGTTTTAGAGACTACTGAACTTTACTGCTAGGCCCATAATTTAGGTTCCAAAACCTTAGAGCAAAAATTCTTTCCAGTCTGCATTCTGGCCACCTTATCCTCAGTGCAGAACTACCCAGTACACACTCAAATTCTTCCATATGCAGCAGTGCTCACCTCAAGAGCCATGTCTAATAATAATAATTAAATCTAATAATCAAGAGAGTGGGAATCTTGGCTTCTATTTCTAGCTCAGCCACTCAATTATGTGTCCTTTGCCAAGTCACAACAGGCTCGATCCTACCATGCACTGTGATGTGCAGAGTGTCCTTAAATCCCACGGACTATACTTGGGAAGTGAGAGTGCTCAGCATCTCACAAGATGAAGCGCTTAACAGCTCTGGCGTGCCTCAGTTTACCCATCTGCCAAAGGGGAATTGCCTAGCTGGTGTGGGGTTATAATTGTTTAAAATGCTTTAAGATACCTGGATGCAAAGGCATATAGAAGTGAAAAGTATAATTATACTATTTGCAGTACATATTAAGAGATTTTAGCAGGAATAGCAACGGAGAACTTTGTTCATTTTGAATGGTACACAAACAGGTACCCAAGTCTGTTTTAAATGAGTTCTACAATAGCTTTCCATATCCATTTCTAAAGCTGGTTAATAAATATTCACCAGTGTTCTCATATTGACCCTTTCTTTGCTGGCACCTGTTGTGAATTAATAGTCCGCTGAAGTCAATAGAACTGTAGAGTGTACTTGGCATACTGCAGCATGGCAGGTGCCATCAACTCCCCAGATGCTGGAATGCTCACCAGCTGTAGAGGCTTGGATTTAGTGTGAAGGAGGCAAGCTGCATCTGCATGTGTTGGGTGGGGATGGTTCAAACTGCATATTGTTTCATTTTCCATGCTGCTTCTCCAAGTCAGCCTGGTCCTGGACTAGAATTTTTCCAGGGATAATGTATATGCTTGTCTTTCTTAGACAGTACTAATGAAATAGCACTGTGTGGCTAAGGATTTCTATTCTCTTCTACACCCATTACTGTGGTATCTGAGTTCTGAATATGCAGCCAGGGATTGGAACTGTGCCAACCATTAATTTTCCAAAAAATACTTTTTTAGTCACTAGGGAAAGATTGATGACTCTTCCAAGCTGCCATAATGCTTTTCTCAGTCTTGGGGAACACCTCGAGCCCCCACACCCAACTCTTTCAAAGAAACTGACAGCCTTTGCAGGAGTAGACAACGACTGTTACCTTCAGGGTTTGTTTCTGGTAAAGTGCAACTTTTTTTCTTTTCGGTTGACCAATGACCTTTACTCTTCATTCTTTTTCTGTAGGGCCTGCCTCCTTCCCCAGCCCTGAGTGCGTCTCTTTGACTCCTTATGGCTATGCTTCTGACACAGCATTATTCAGTCATCACATACAAGGTCCCTACAGCTATGGCTTGCAAAATAGGCTAACAAATGAGTAAAATCCAGTTTTAACATTATTCTTAATAGGAAAAGAAAACATTCTCCATTGTTTCAGGTTTAAAAGTGGGCACAAACATTTGCTTTTCCCAAGACAGAGGAAGAAGTTAGTGTAGGGACAAGATATATTCTTCTTCTGGCTAGAGCAGAGGCCTTTGGGAATATGGTGGGTGTAGATGCATTTGCCTCGGGTTTGCAGAGGCAGGCAAGAACATCTCACATTCACAGAGCTCTCACTGTGAGGGCTGCCTTCATGGCAGGTCATAAATAAGGACTGTGTGGCTTCGCTGTGGCAACATGCAGCAGGAAGAGAGAGAGGCAGTAAAGGAGAAAATAACAATTTACATAGGAGACTGTCATAATTATATATTATGAGAAAAGGACTAGAAAAAATAATTAAGAGACTAAATGGCTATAACCTGCCGTGTTGTTGGTTAATATTTTTGACTGAGCAAAAATGAACCCTTAAAAATACTATAAAAGAAGTCAAGCTATCATTTAATATTACTTAGCGCTTCATGTAGCAGATTTTTCATACTCCCTACTTGAGCAAAGACATTTTCCAGGGTATCTGCATTTTTTTTCTTCCAGCAAATGGAAATACAGGCACAAATATGAGTTACTGCAATTGTAGTCACTTGATTTGCTCCTGCATACAAGTATCTAGTGGTGCAAGCACTCAGATTCATATGTAAGATTCAATTAAAAAAAATCAGGAGCAAATTTTGTCCCACAATTGGGAGACCACCCTTCTAAAAATGTGTCCATGTAACTCCAAAGGACTGTACAAACTGGCATACACTAATACTCATGCTTTCTATAAGGTAGGTAACTATTATTATCCCCCTTTTAAAGAAGAAACTTAACCCAGAAGAGTAAAGTAAATTGCTTCAGGTTACAGAGCACTTAAATGGCAAAGTCAGGATTAGAATTCAGGACTACCTGGCTTATCATCAGTGCTCAGACCAGTGCACCGTTCCTGGTCCTCCATTTTAACTTGCTTTTAAAATAATTAAAGGGACTGAGGAACTTTGCACTGTTTTTGAAAAACCAACCAGAAGATTTAGTGGATGCATTTCGTATTTGTTAGCTCTAGTTTTGCCAGAAGGTCTTTCAGTCTCCTTGTCACTTTGCTCTATATGACCTAGCTAACACTAATATTTATTGCCCATTTTCATTTAGCTCTTTGAAACCCAATCCACTTACAGATTGGAAAGCTCGCACAATTTTACAGATAGCATCATTGCAGAAACTTGTTAGGAGCCTTTAATAAGCAAAATGAACACTGAAGTGTGGTTTGGGGCTGTTGTCATGTTTAGCTCCCAAATGATAGGAAGCAAAGTCATATCTGCTGATTCCTACAACTCAAAATGTGTAGAACTAAAAATGTATGCAGTCTTGTTGTAGCCGGGTTGGTCCCAGAATATTAGAGAGACCAGATTGGTGAGATATCTTATATTGGACCAACCTCTGCTGGGGAGAGAGACAAGCTTTCGAGCTACACAGAGCTCTTCTTCAGGTCTGGGAAATGTACTCAGAGCTACAGCTAGAAATGTTCAGAGTGGATATACACTTTGATGGATGTTGCTCCAGGATCTAAGTTACTATATGGCCCTCATTACATAGTATCTGAATACTCCCCCCCCCCCAAGGTCATATAGAAAGTAGTAGAACTGGGAAATGAACCCAGATCTTCCTAATCCCAAACTACTATCCTAACCACTGGATCAACCTTTGTGACTTGCAAAGAGATGACCATTTTGCCATTTGCTCTACTACAAGTATTTCAGACTGCAACATTCATATCAACCAGATAAACATACTCTATTTGTGGAAACCTAAAAAAAAAAGACAAAAAAAGACTCAGTATGATAAATAACCATGGAATGTTACAAATGCCATTAATATTGTTGTAATCTCTCTGCCCCTCGCTGAGAGTGCGACCCTCATCCAAGGAAATGGAGCAAACTGTGAATAATGGGTCATTTCCTGATATACAAACACAGTAGCCCATCTTTTCCCTCAGATCTTCAGGCCTCACCCTTTATCATCGTTTTTTCCCCCTTCTCAAGAAACATTTCAAGGTTTTTTTAGATAACAAAAGCCTGATCCAAAGCTCACTTAAGACAATGGGAGTCTTTTCACTCGTTTTGGATTAGGCCTTTAGTGGAAGAATGTATTGTAAGCATAGGTGCTGGAACTAGGGGTGCTGGGGTTGCTGCCACATTCCCTGGCTTGAAATGGCTTCCATCGTATCTAGGGTTTACCATTTGGTTCAATGGTTCTCAGCGCCCCCACTATAAAAATTGTTCCAGCACCCCTCGTTGTAAGGGAATCTGAGCTGTGTTCAGATATTTTAAGGATCGAGATTTTTAAAAGTTGTTGACCTTCTTTTCAGCAGTGACAAAAGAAAGGGGCACTGTCATTAGAGCCGAATGACACAACTCTGTTTATATTCAGAGGTCTTTACAGGAAGAATAAATTCACTGTGTGAATGTTGAATAGTTACCTATAAGGAAGGCCACACTGTTTTTTCCCCCTCTCATATTTCCATCATTTTACATATAAGCAAAGGGCATCAAAACAACAGGTCTCTCCACATAAGACAGTTGTGTGAAGTTACAATTCTCCTTGTAAAGCAAAGTGAAACCATATTGAAAACATGCACTACCTAGTTATCCAAGTCATAACGCCAAGGTTAAATCTGTTTCTATTTAGACAATGACTGGACGAGCATTTTTATTATGCTGCTACAACTGTATTGTATGTGCACAAGTGGAAAATTCTTTCTCTCTTTAAATAAAAAAAAACTGTGGCAGGCCTATTTGGCACCTTTTTTATACCATAAATACAAAGTGACCTTTCTCCATAACTCTGAACTTTTGGTGGCCTTCCTAGAAACAATCTAAGTATCCAAAAATAAACATCTACATAGAATAAGTATTAACCACAGGGACCTTTAAATATGAAGAAAATAGTCTCTGTTATATCGTTTCTTCTCTGCTAATGCAAATACCACCTCATGGGGTTAGAAAATGACTTGTTTTCAAGGCTTCAGAGTGTCTTGTGATGCTAGCTCTGCACAGGCTGAACGGAGTGGTTCTGTTTTAAAAGAATAGAGCCTTAATCGCTTTCAACTTTTCTAATTCTTCACATTCCTTCCTAGCAAAATAACTGGTTGCCTTATAATGGCAGAAACATTTGGAGAGTAAAAGAAACAAACAAAAATAATCAATTTTCAAGGTTCTCTTGCAGATGGAAGGAGCTGTTTATGAAACATTTATTGTTCAGTTGCAGGGGAAAATCTTGTCATAATAGCAAAAGGGAAACCATGGAAATATTGGAAAGTTTTTTGCATAAAAATACACTGCTCTACAATTCATACAATTGACTTTTCAAGCAAGAAAAAAGGGCAGACCCCATCCATCTCTTACCCAAGAAGTGTAGAGTTTTAAGCAATGCAGAATCACCAGCCAGAGATGACATTTTTCACACTAACATGTAAATCAGCAGAGTCACAGAATAAAAATGATCATATTGTAGTATATCTAGTCCAAACCTGTGGCAATAGTTACATGGACACTGTCCACCAACTGTGATGGTTTCCAACTACATTAACGATTCTGTGCACAAGTATTGACTTTGATGAGCTTTGAATCAGGCCCTTAGCTTAATGGGTTTGGAGCTGAATTTTCTGAGTTTGAATTTCATTTTCTTCTGTTGATGCTGCTGCGTGTACAGTTCATCAGCAAGATTGTCACATACAACAATTGGAATTGCATGCATATTCAATAACATTGAATAAGTTCCCTAGCAGATTGACATACTTATAGACACAGAGCACTGGAAAGTGTTGACGCTTTGCCTTGGTCTCCTGTGAACTCAAAAGATGCTGCTTTGAGCTTGAGGACAAGTTCTTTCTAAACAACAGAAGTACCACCACACTCAACCTTCCTAGACATGTTCATGTGTGTAGCTCAGGGGTCGGCAACGTTCGGCACGTGGCTCGCCAGGGTAATCACCCTAGCGGGCCGGGCCAGTTTATTTACCTGCTGACGTGGCAGGTTCGGCCGATCGCAGCCCCCACTTGGCGCGGTTCGCCGTCCCGGGCCGATGGGGGTAGCGGGAAGCGGCGTGGGCTGAGGGATTTGCTGGCCGCGGCTTCCCGCCACCTCCATTGGCCCGGGATGGCAAATCGGGGCCGCGATCGGCTGAACCTGCCACGTCAGCAGGTAAATAAACTGGCCCGGCCCGCTAGGGTGCTTACCCTGGCAAGCCGCGTGCCGAACGTTGCCGACCCCTGGTGTAGCTGTACAACAGTTCTCTCCACTACTGGGAACCGAGAGAGAGGAAGTACTCTTAGGGTTGATCTTCACTACGGTGAGATTGACACTGCTGCAATCAATGCAGCAGGTGTTCATTTAGCAAGTCTAGTGAAGACCTGCTAAATCAACAGTAGAGTGCTGTTCAGCACCGGGGTCAACCTTGGTACTCCAGCTCCCCGAGAAGAGCAACCTAAGTCAATGGGATAGTGTTTCCCGTCAACGCAGCGCAGTGAAGACACCGGGATAAGTAAACTCCAGCTACATTATTCATGTAGCATATCGTAGGTCAACTTACACTGGTAGCGAAGACAAGCCCTCACATTTGCTTGCACAGAAGGCAAGGTGGGTGACAAGTTTCAAAGTGACTACAATTGTATTTACCAGACTTGGGCACATTTGGATCTCATGACTACTGTTGGGAACTTTTCCCTTATGCTGGAGCTTTGCTGAGAGGAGAACCAGTCTTACCAAGACTTTTCAAGAAGTCTCTAGGAAAAGCTGCACAAAGAGAAAGCAAAGAAGCATTAGAGACCGAAAACAATTCAAGAAACCTGTACAGCTTTATTAAAAACTAGGTAAGAGGAAAAGTTCAAATTCTGGCTGCTAATCTATCAGAAATCCCTCATGGTATCTGCAACCCCCTGAGGAAGATCCTTGTAGCCTGGAGTCTGAATGTGATGCCACAGACTAAGTGGCATGTGCAGGTTTGCCCGGCAGGGAGTGCGATCAGAGCCGGCACTTCACAAAAAAGTCTGCCAAGATGCCCATTAAAATTGGATCAAGGCACAGCACTTATAGATATTGAATTATTTAGGTTTTATTTTTAAAAAGTATAATTTATGACTATCTTCAATTTTGTTGCTAATAATACACATTTGGAATTATGAAAAATATTTATAACTAGAATTATCATTTTCATGTGTGAAATGGAGCTGCTATGGTATCAATAGTTTGTTGACAGAAGCACACCAATCTATCGGAGAACTGCTACGCCTAGAATTATATGGTGTCAATGCACAGTATTCCTCACACTTTCATGTGCTTAAAGGAGGTGTCAGAGTTTACCAAGACCGGTCTTTTAGCACTAGCAATGTGGACTGTAGTGGAAGGGATGGGAGAAAAATGGAAGGGACCATAATTAAGCAGTTGGTTTTTTCCTTCACCTTGGCTAGGTTGTCACAGACTAGAAAAGCTTCTGATTAAAACCTTGTGAATTTATCAGATTCTATTGACTATGCTTCTAATCATATCCAGTCATTTCTTTAAAATGCTCAGTGTGCTGTCCATGATGTTGGAGGGGGGGCTCCCCCACACCCTAGGCTCCAACCTGAGACCAAACATCCACAGTGCAGTTGTATAGCTCTGAGCATGAGCACAAGTCAGCTGACATGGGCCCAGCCATGGGTGTTCTGCTGCAGTGTAGACAGACCCTGTGACCCTATGCTCTAGTTGGGGTTTCAGAGCCTGGACTGCTACTTTTAGGCCCGCAGCCTGAGTCAATTGACCTGGACTCTGAGACTCGTTGCCACGGGTCTTTGATTGAAGGTCAACATAGCCTCAGTGAATCTGTGAATGAGCAAGGAATAGAGCCAGTATCTCTTGACTCTCGGTCTTGCATGTTAGCTACAGGACCAACCTTCTCCTACTCTGGACATCCAGAAGCCCCCAAGCAATGGCCTACCCTTGGTCCCACTGAAGTTAATGCTAACACTCCCATGGCCGAAATGGGCGTGAAGTTTGAAAATCCCACCAATTGGGTTTATTGAGCAATGCGGTTCCTCAGAGTGGCCTGATCTATGGGATCAAACAGATTCTCTAGTTGTTTTTACTCTCAGAATAATTATTATATCTATTTTTCAGTTGTTTCCCTTTGTCCCTATCTTACTATGACCTGGTATATTTTCATAGTGGTTTTATGTATTTGCAAACATTGTGGCCAACAACCTTAAGGCTATAGTTATTTTTAAAGAATTCTGCAATTTTTACCCTGAGTTTTGAAAATGTACATTTTATTATGACAGTCCTGTTCCTCCAGCCTAAATAACAGCTTCTCTATAAAGTTCCAACAGATCATTACCGAACATTAGGGTTTGCTTCTTTGATCAAATCACACCATGATAAGACTAAATTTGAATGTAGCCAGCTACAGCTTCTCTTTAATATCATTCCTATAAAACGATATTTAAATTTGTCATTTTGCTAAACATGATTTTCATAATCTATTGCCTGGGAAATCACTGTAGGGTCAGAGGGTAATCGGCTATCACCGCTTAGATAGGAGAAAGAGGGTTTTTAAGCAAAGAATATACAAAATTTAAACAAAATAAATACAGAACTGGAGTTTTGACTCTACTCCAGCATCCATCCCTTATTTAACAGTAGATACAAGATCTTCTTTGAAGTGAAACAATTGCTGAAGGTAAACACCACTTATATTGGGATTTGCAGTATTGTAGCCGTGTTGGTCCCAGGATATTAGAGAGGCAAGGTGGACCTGAAAAAAAGCTCTATGTAAGTGCGTCTCTTCCACAAACAGAAGTTGCCCCAGTAAAAAATATTACCTCCCCTACCTACATGTACATGCCATTGGGCCCTGATTTAGCACAGCACATAATCACATGCTTAATTTTAAGCATGTGAATAGTGCCCCTGACTTCAGTCTAACGAAGTTATATGGCTTCGGGAGACTAGTCACGTGTTTAAAGTTAAGGAGGAACTTAAGTGCTTTGCAGAATTGAGGGGCCCTAATTACTTTCTTATACGTGTTAAGTGAGGGTCAGGATAATTTTAACAGTCTTAAGGAAATCTATAAGGGCCAGATCCACAGCTGGTGTAAATTGGCAGCGCTCCCTGTAAGTCTCTGGAGCTTTGTCAGTTTACACCAGCTGAAAATCTGGCAGTTAAATCTCTAGAGATGTTTTTCTTGCATCTTTCCCATCACTTTTTTATTGCTATTTACCACTTATGAGCTTGATCCTACAGTCCTTACGGTGGCATAACTTCCGCCTCCCATCAGAGTGTTGCTGGCACAAGGACTAGATGATCAAGCCCTTAATTGATTGAATAGCTTCTATAATGTAGAGGAGTAAATGGTACATATATGTCTTGAAATTTGTGTACAGCTCTGCGGTTGTTGTTAAGTACCCTACTAAACCAAATAGTCAGAACTGAAGGAGTCATTCTGTTTCGCTGGGTATTACACATTTTACTGTCACGGTCTTTACATTTTAATGGGAAGATTTTTGTTAGCTCCATAAATTGTTCCATCACTGAGCAGGCAGAAGGCCTGTAAGGAGCAGAGGGGTTTTTTGTCTTCTCTTTAGGATTTTATTTTAAAATAATTTCCCCCCTATATTTTTAAAATGTAAATCTCTACTAATTTTAAGTGGGGCACCGAGGGGGGCATTGCTGCTTAGACAGCTTCCCTGCAAAGAGATACTGTGGGGTGATGTCACAGTGTAACTTCATTGATAGCAATGGGTTGCTGTGATGAGACAGGGCCCTAATTGTTCTTTCATTGTTTTATAGGCCTCACTTTTCAAGTTATTTTACTTTTGGGTCATTCGAAGTTTATGGTTTTAATAAGAACTGAGGTTATAACTGAAACAGATTTTTTCAAAATAACAACACTGTGGATTTCGAATAACTCCCTCTTTTAAGGGTAGATGGTGACTTGAATCACCCAGGCAAGGGAGTAAGAACATCCATTACCCCCAAACATGAGCTACCCAGGTTCCCAGATGGGTAGAAAAGGATGGATGTTGTATGCCTACTGTCTGCCCTGCCTCCCCACAGCATATGGACAGGGAACAGAGTGGAGCCTCATTGTAACCACATTCACTTGTGGTCCTGAACAACTCAGAGCTGATATAAGCAGTGGCAAATTACTGCCCCCTGGAAGAAGGGGAAAACGGAGGGAATTATGACTACGAATCATCATCCTCCCAGGGATACTCCCGAGGTGATGCAGCTTGTACGCTGCCCCTTACTCAGAGGCATGGGCTAGTCCTTATAATTTCTTCAGTTTCTTTTGCAGGATCATGTATAAAATTCAATAATCAGCTAAATAAGCTAATTGCTGATATTCAATTAAATAAATAAATAATCATCATCATCAAGGTATTCACACAGCTCCAAATATATATTCAAATAAAGCATGTTCCTTATTGAACACATCCAATACTGAGCTTTCCAGATTCAATATAAATAATTAGACCTGTCTCTCTTTAGACAAATTATCAGAGGGGAAAGCTTTAAAAAATATTTTCTTGTGAAATACGGTGCTATTTCTTTAAATAAAGAACTCTGGCAGCACCGTGAGGCCGTTAGCTTAGCACCATTAATACAGAATACAGTCTATCAGCATTTACTGAACTCTCTGTGACCCATGTGGAAAGTAACTACTTTAGCTTATACTTATGAAAAATATTAATAAAATGCTACTGAAATGTAAGCATAGTTCATAGTAAATGTTAAATCTGAGCAATATTGCCAACCCCGTGGAGAATGTTTCCAAAGATGGGGGAACCACTTACTTTTCAGGGGAACCAGAAGAGCTGAAATGGAGGATTTTCAAAATATTTCTTGCAAACTGGTTTGTACACACAGAACCCTCTCCTTTGTGTGCTATGCGTCCTACTGTCTGCAGAAGTCTTCTCTCAAAATGGACTCACATTCCAGACACTGAAGTTTGACAGTACTACAACAGAGTTACGAAGCTAGCTACATGAAAGAGTGTTCCTTAATATGCTCAGCCTCTAAAGGCTGTGGCTCCTTCCATAAGGGATGGACTCCTGTCCCAAAAAAGTATTTTCTGAAAGTTCAGGAGTGAGTCTATTCTGCCTGACTCTTGGGGAGAGGAAAACAGAGAGCGAGAGGTCCTTTTGCTTTTAGGACTTGTCTCTGCCTCATTATTCTGGAGGTTGTGCCTGTTTCTGATAGCTCTATAATAACTAGCCCATGATGTCCTGTAATACGGCTCACATATTGAATGAATAACTTGACGTAGTTTTGAGATGCAAGGAGTAGGGCATTTACTTGAGAGCCCAGAGGTAATTACGTGAGACAAAATGTGCACTCACCTTTCACATACATAGGTTGTCATATGTTTCATGGGTATGTTAAGGTACAGTGGCTGATCATGTGCTAATCAGGAAGGGGTAGTATAGTTAAAACACAGCCATAATGGTCATATGCACATCTCAGCCACTATACAATTAATCTTCCACCATATGAAGGCATCCACTCTGCAAAGCCCTTGCTGTTAGAGCCAGTGCCAATAAGTGCCTAATCTCATGCATGCTTCCTATATGTTTGACCAGTGCCTCGCAGAATGGGAATCTGACTGTGATTAACGTAGTAATCAATATTACTATATTTGGATATTAACGTAGTAAATCAATAGCATACTAGTACATCACAGGACTACCTCCCTGCCCCATGTGAATTAATTGGCACTTGCCTCATCATATAGGCGGTACATAACAGGTGCATCGTGCACGTGGGTGGAGCAAGCCAAAACTGAGCTCACTTTGATTCATACTTTCCTGTAAAAATATGATGTGAACATTCAGGGCCAAATTTATACACAGCTCAAAAGTGGCCACTGAGTTGTCCACTGCAGTTTGTGTGTGCAGTTCATTATATTGACTAAGTTGGGTGCTTTGCACACCTAAAACCCCATACTTTCCATCTGGGTAATTGGGCTTTCATTCGGCTACCTGACTTGTGCATGCACAGCCAATTTTGTGCATTCAATTAGTCTGCGCAAAACTCCGAAAGCAAATTCAGCAGCAAGAGACTGAACATAAATACTTAACATCCATGAAGAGTGAAATGGCTGTCACGTGTCTAGGTCCTCTCTCTCAGAGACCGACCATCCACTAGTTTGGAGGAGGCCCCCACCACTGGAAGCTGAACCTAGTTAATGACATTTCAGTGAGAAACAGACAGCATATTGCTAGGGCTGCTAGCTGCGTACCATAGCTACAAAATTACTCAACTTTGTTCACCACGTCAATAAAATTCATACAAAAATACCACCAGATTTTTGGCTAACAGTAAGAAAGTTACCCAAGCCAGTGTGACAACCGTTTAAGAGACCTAACCTCTGTCAGACGGTTTTCATTTTATTTATACACTATACAAACACAACAGCCACAAACACATGTTACGGGCTGCTTGGGACTCATTAGTGAGGTGAATTAGCACTGTAGCCTGACCTGTTGACAAGTGTAACCTTTAACCTCCCAGGCACTGGAGAGTGCAATTTGCAAGCCATTCCTGTCACGAGTAGCTGAAAAATATGCTTATTTACTTGTGTGAAGCCATAAATGAAATAGGCTGGGTGAGCTCAGCTTACTTCCCAGTTCATAGTGCATGACACAAAACCACTAACACATGTTCAGCAAGTGATTTCGCATGGGGATTGAATGCTACTGCACGATAACCCAGCTTCACTCTGTAGAGAAACAAGAGTTTATTTTCATCTGGAGTGAAAAGGTGAGAAATCAAGAAGGCTTCTTTCTAAGTAACCTCCTACTATGATTTCAAGAAACTGGAACTTTAAAATAGTGGATCAGGTATGTTCAAACACTCTTTTAAAGTTTAACATGAATTTAAAGTTTAAGAGACTAAAATCCTCTATGTATCAATATCCATAATACATCTGTCATGATAGTGAAGGCTCTCATGTTGTTCCACCAGTATGACTCAACCCTGGCCTGGAAAGACCATCTGTAGGAGTCAGAGGATAATTCAGTCATTCCACTATCAGCCTTTCTGTTGAGGCTGGTGCCAGTTAGGATGATGTGGGGCTTTCTAGTGATGAGGTCAAAAATGGTGTCTCCCACTGGTAGTTCTATCACTTTAATCAGACTTGTAACTCTTTTACTTTAATACAGTGTTGCTAATTATTATGATTTTATCGTATCATAATATTTGAGGGTTTTCTTAAAGCACCAGCTCCTGGAGTCAAGTGATTACATAAGGATCTCAGCTTTCATTTAAAAAATAACCCATAAGGTGTGTCTACACAGCAAAGAGAACCTGCGGCTAGCCTGTGCCAGCTGACTTGGGCTCATGGGACTCGGGCTGTCGGGCTGTTTAATTGCTGTGTAGACTTCTGGGCTCAGGTTGGAGCCCAGACTCTAGGACCCTATGGGGTGGGAGTGTCTCAAAAGCTCAGGCTTCAGCCTCAGCCTGGAAGTCTACACAGCAATGAAACAACCCTGCAGCCGAGCACCATGGGGCTGAGTCGGCTGGCAAGGGCCAGCCACGGGTTCTTTTCCTGTATAGACATAGAAAATATGTCTAGCCCTCATGGCTGCGAAGAAAAACCTTGAAAACATGAGCCGAATATATCCTAAAGTCTGAAAAAACTGAAGACAAAGAAAAAAAAGTAAATATGTATTATTTTTCTAAAAAAACCCTCATGGTTTTAAGCCAATGTGATGATTTGGGAGGGGGGGTGTCTGACTCATGATTTGTGAATGCTCAAGGTTGGCAATACTATAATATATGTAGTAGAATGATCATTTCAGGTTTTCCCATATTAGGTCTGTTCAAGTCTAGCAAATGAACGCAAAAACCTGTAGATTCCTCGGGTTCAGCAAACTTGGTATTGTGCTGCAAGGTTGGCAGCTAAGCGTGGACTCCCAGCTTGTTGGCTCCTCCAGTCTGACCTCATGATAGGGTGACCAGATAGCAAGTGTGAAAAATCAGGACAGGGAGTGGGGGGTAATAGATGCTTATAAGAAAAAGCCCCAAATATCGGGACTATCCCTATAAAATTGGGACATCTGGTCACCCTACCTCAACCATAGATGGACTTGGGTTGCGAAGTTTGGATCCGAACCCAAACTTTCCACAAATTTGGGATTGTTCAGATTCAAAGTCCCACAATGACTGATGAGAAAAGGAGACCAGAGTCACAAATTTCAGATCAAGCTCAGCATCTGAACTTTTCTCCAAATACAGACTAATTGGATCTGGAGTTTGAGTTCTGGTCCATCTCTAATCATGATGCAAATGTGATCACATCATACCTCGCTTGCTAAATAGGCTAGAACCAGAATTTATGGGTTGGTGGTCCCTTCCTTGGTATTTACACAGTTTTGTGTGCACGGGCACAGACATATACAACATCCCTCAATCAGTAAATCAATCACACCTATGTTGAAATATCTTCCATGAAGTGGACTCTAAGGTGTTATCTATGATTTCTGTTTTTTCACCTTTGGTTCTTGCTTGACAATTCTCTTTTCTTTCAGAACATGGAAATCAAAAACCGCAGACAATATTATATTTGCCATATTCTGTGAAGGAAATAGCAGACAAAAAGCTTTTTCTCTCTCTTACTTTAGGAGATTTACATTATCCAGAAAAGCACGAAAGCCCTAGATGAGCCAGGAAAGGTTTTGAGAGGAGTGTGGGGGAGCAGCATATTGCATATATTGCTGTGTTTTCATTGTTCTGATAAACATACCATAGGCAGCTGTAGCCTACAAGTTTTAGGTTAAAATGTGACACAATCCCTGGGATATCTCAGAGGATATGAAAGGATGACATGATAAGCAATGAAGAACAGCTCTGAGCTGAGCACAGAAATACTGGCTCAGTTTGCTGTATTTTACAAACCTTAGACTCCTGACTTCAGGTTAGTGCTGAAATTCTGCTTTAATTTATTTTTTAAATGATGTCTAAAAAAGCACATACTCTCATTAAAACACATTTAAAAATATCAACACCATCTTTCTAGACTGAGTGACAAAGTGATCAAAACCAACCTCAACCAAATCCCTAACCGTACGCCCAAACTCTAACAATCGGCTCAAGGAATAGGAAAAAGTCACGTTGAAAAGTTTCAGAGAAGTCTTTATTTTTAACATAGAGAAAAGTCTCTTGTCCAGTCTCATTGCCACACTTACTCACATCACCTTCTTCTATAGCATTTAAAAGCAGGTTCATCAGTGGTGGATATCACAGTGATACACAATCTTCCAGCTAATGCTAGGGTCATAGTCACTGGTAATAACTCAAGAAGCAGCACGTCTTTGAAGGGACCATTTCCCCACTCCTCTTCCCCACCAGTAGAAATCTAAATGTGATAGCTCTGCAGCCAGAGGCTTGCAAGAATTACATTTTGAGTTTTGCGGTCATTTTGGATTGGTGCGAACATGACAAATGGCACATTTTAATTTCAACTATTGCTCACTCAGATAGGCAGTAATTCATTCAAGCAGACAATAAACCTGATCAGGCAACACCCCAGAGTCTGAAGTGTGGCAGCAAACTCTTTAGCACCAAAATAAATATGCACATGAACTTCCTCCATAAATTGTCTTCAGTGAGACAGACGAGAACTAGCGAGAGTTTCAAAGTTGGCTTCTGGCTTTTCAGGTGCCCATATGCAGCAGGGTAAGTCAGTGGGGAGGTCTTGCCTCTGGGCTAACCCTCTGAAGCTAGCCTAGGGACCTGGTCCTGCAGCCACTGAAGTCAATGGGAGGTTTATCTTCAGTGGGAGCAGGGTTGGGTCTTCAGTCACTATGTGGGTTTTGTAAAAAAAGTAATTACCTTCATTTAGAACAAGTAAATAATAGTTCTGCCTGTTTACATGCAGTGGATTGAACTGAAATAAATATAGATGTGCAATGTGAGTCTAGGCTCTAGGTACATTTAAGGGGGAGGGGGGAGGATCTAAATGGCCCTGATCCTCAGCTACAGCTAAGGAATGCTCAGTGAACCTGAGGATGGATAGCATAAAAGTGGCTTCCTTTGCACCCTGTTGAGCTTGGGGTCCATTGGGCTGACCTAGCTCCTGGTACAAATTAGTGCAACCCGACATTTACTTTGTTTTGTGCCAACTGCCTGCGTCCTCAGGGGGCTGTTGTGGCAGGAGTGATAACAATAACACCAGCATTGTCCTCTTTCCCTTGTCTATGCCCCCCCCCCCCCCCCCCCGCATAAAGTACGTATTCAACAGGGCCAGGATTTCATCGAGATTTTATTTCCTTAGCAGCCACACATTGTAGTGGGTCTCAATTGCAGTTAGAAATTAAAAACAGTCTTGAAGGGTGACTAGCAGGTAATTTAGGGCTTTTTAATATTAAAAATTCTAAGACTCCTAACATGAATAGAAATATTTTCATACATTTTAAAATGTTAAAGAACACCCAATTTTAGACTACATAACACTTTCCCTGCAGTGTAAGAGATCCAAAGGCCCAGATTCTCAAAGGTATTTTAGGTGCCCAACTCCCATTCAAATACAAGGCAGTTAGGCTCCTAGCTACCTTTGAGGATCTGGGCCAAACAGTCTAACATGGTTCTCGTGCAGGCAACGAGAAAGTGAATCTGGTCTGTTCATACTGAACGATGTGGAAAATGGAGAAAAATACATTCAAATTTTTAGATCTACATGTTACATATTTTAATGATCTAGAATGTCATTAAATAACTGAGATAAGTACATGTTTTATACGATTGTTCTCTTGACAGTGTTACTCTAATTTTTTCAAAACCAAATAATCAGTAAATTACTGCATTGCCTCTATATTAGTAATGCTACTTCCACTGTGCAACAATGTTACCATAGCCTGCGGTACTTTTGCAGGCGTTGGGCAATTCTTTATTGCTTTAGCCATTTGTTATTTGCAAATTACACCAGCCTTGCTAGTAATCGTATCATTCCATCACTGTGCGGTATTGTTGCAAAGCAAAGCAAGGCAGTCTCATTTATATATGGTCACTCTAATGCCCTCGCTTCTGGCTTTTCTTGTCAGTGGGGGCCAGTTGCTCTTGCTTTTCCTATCAGGGCCCGGAGCTCCATCTCTGATTATCATGTTGTGTATTCTCTAATGAACAGGGGGCACTAGAGCGAAAAAAAACCCTGGAACAGCTGATCATCACTTTGGAGATAGTGAATGCTACTGTTCTGCAGGATAATTTTAACTTTTTATTTTTTTCTTCTCTCTTTAAAAATGGGCGAAAGCAAATCCAAAGTGCAGGGGAAGAACTAAGATCACACTGAATGGAGGATGGTGATTTGTAATACATTTTGAGATGTCACTAGCTGCTGTGTAGGCTGAATCGCACACTAATGGCCAGATTGTGTTTTTGCAACACTGACCTTCGGCAGCAGTGGAGGTGGTTTGGTGCTACCACTCTTCAGGGGAACTAACTGTGCCCCTCCCAGGGTCCCAGGGCACACTGAAGAAGTTTGTCCTCCACAGCACCTTGTAGGAGGGTGTAGCGTATGCCCACCTCCCTGGCCAGCCAGTTCCACTTGTTGGTATGAAGGGGGATAGGGTGGCTCTGTCTTCTCCCCAGCAGCTCCTTGTTCTCTTTGGGGTGATTTGCCCGTCAGGGTGTGCTAGCAGGAAACAGTGCTTTGTGGTTGCCTTTGATCCTTGCAAACTCATTCTCAGTTGGGCACTTCTAAAACAGAGAGCAATGCAAATGCCAAAGCTGGATTCTGAATTGAGATCTAAACGCCTTCAGAATTGCTTAGATCTACCGTTCTGGTATGACCCATTATATGAGGGCCATCTCCAACATTCAGATGTGAATCTGGATCTGAACTCCCCCACAGTTTGGTGGGTATTTGGGTCCAGAGTTTTCCATCTCTTGTTAAAACAGTTCTTTGCATCTTACAAAAGAGAAGCAGCTTGGGGTAGGTCACCATTTTTAAATTTCACTTGGTATGTGTTTGCCTCTGCTTTAACAGACCATTTTAATGCCAAATAACAGTTCTATTTGTCCTCCCCTCCTCCCCTTTTTTGTGCAGTTTATGTAGAACATCTGGTTTTTAAAGTGTCGCAATTTCTAAACATATTCTAATGCTCTTGGGATCAGAATATCAACAACTGTCTATTGCGGTAAACCGCATGTCTGGAAAACATTCCTGAAAACTGAGTTCTTAAATAAACATAAAGCATCTATAACACATAATGCAAAGCAACATTCACTCATAAACTCCATATTTAGACCAGATGAGGTGCAAAATACGGTTTTCCTGGACTAAGCCATCACAATTTACAGAAACACTGACAGTTTTTCCTGTGTATACAACAGAGGGAAAAGGTGTGGCATGTGGATTGTAGCCATACTAGGAGCAATCAGTTGCTTTCAGTCTCATTTGAGGAGAAATTCTTAGTCAGGATGGAGGGGGAAGGTCAAAAGTGATGTTCTATGAAATATTCCTTATGCTATCAAAAGAAAACAAATGAGAACATAAGAGAAATGCTACAAAATAGAGGCAGAAACATAGACCAACCAGGTTCGATTTGGCTACTTCTGAGAAATCAGAATATCTTGTGTAACATCAGCATCTATACTAATTGCATGCCTATGTCTGTCTGAAATCCAGAGAAGACACAGATATAATCTGAAAGATTAACTAAATTAATGTAATGGGATAGTGAAAGGAAAATTACAGGAAAGCGGTCCTAGTGTGAAACTTTATTATTATTAATCACTATTATTATTTATACAGTGCTCAGAGTTTACTGGGCAACTGCATGGAGACATCAAATAGTCAAATTTACAAAGTTTCTTGCATTCTGAAAATTTCTGCTGGGTTGATACATAGTTACTATACATAAAATGAGGAATATTGGCAAAACCAATAATGGCTGTCAAACCACTTTTTAATTGCACTGGTGACTGATGAATTTAGTCAGCTGAATAATAGAAATGCCTAAACTCATTAAAATAATCCTGTGCCCTATGAATATCTTCTTATTATTCTTACAGAATGGTAATGCCTTACAAATAATAACCTTCCTCCCCTAAGAAAGAACACGGAGTATACCTTAGTCCAGTGAAACCCTTTAAGAATTCCCATTCTAAATTTTTACGCAAATACATAATAGTGAACAGGAACTTTATTATGGGAAATGCAGGAAAGTATGCATATATAATGGCTGAAAAAGCTGTAATTGAATTTACAGGTTACGGAGGAGACTACTGAATCCAAAAAAACTAATCTGCCCTTGTCCCATAACATTAAACATAGGCTGGATGATTAATAACATTTGTAGTTGTGCAAGGTAAGGTAAGGGTAATAAATGCTTCACAGTGTAAGATGATCATCTTCACATCATGGAAATCAAGTTTTCCACCCATCTACAACACTGCAAAACATTGAGCAGTTTTGGCTCAGATCCTAGCATGGCCTTTGCAGTTAATCTGACTTGCACTGGGGGACAGAACTGGTACAAAGCTGATAGAAAGCCTTCCTTTGCATGCTACCCTCCCAAGATAAGCTGTGCACTCTGGACTTGGATGTTTTCGGGGGCTGGATCCCTGCATTCTTTCAACACCTATAACATCCATTGAAGTCCGTGGGAATCTGGAGAGAGCAAAGCATGCAGGCTGAGGTCCTTAATACAAAAACAATTAATTATTCCCTCCCCTTCTGAAGCTACATCAAGTATTGAGCAGTACTCATGCAGGTTATTGGACTGGATGGGCCTATGGTCTGATCTGGTATAACCAAAGCTGATTTTCCTTAGACAATTAAATAAATGGTTTCTAGAAAGCAGAACTATTCCCGTTTTACTGGAAGAGAGCAAGGTTTTACCAAATCAATAACAGAGAGGAAGGCTGGGTATTCAACTGCCTGTACATCAGTCTTGAAACAGGTAGGGACTAATGTAAAACAGATATGTGCCAACATGCAAGAATTCCTCTATCATTGCTACTCACTCCATAGTTCCCTGTTCCATCGTTTGGGATCATCAAAGGGCTTAGCAAACTGCTAATGTGGATGTGATGTCTACGGAACTGACTTTATTGTTGTGGTATCAGTGTTAATAACTTGCATGTACTTTATGTTCATGCTAGAATGTTGGTCCTTAGACTTGGTAATCTGTGTACTATGCATGTAGCTTTGTGGAATTAGATGGCCTAAAATATGAAGCTCTTTTACACACATGCTGCATGCATTATAGCTAAATATTAATAAACACCTTGAATTCTCAACATTATTGGAATCAGATCTCTTGGCTACAGCTAGAATAGAATTTTGTATAGCTATCTTGAATCATGGCCAGGACTCATATCAGGAAGTGTATGCATCCATCTTTCAATATATTGAAGAAACCACTGAACCTTATGTGGCAGTAAAATGCTTTATAAACATGTGTTTTCCCAAAATATTTATGCCAGGATTACAGTCAGTCACTTAGGAATGCCCTTGCTCTCTTTCTAATTATCTAGTAGCTAAACTATATTATATGTGCTGCTCTATTCACGCTTTTAATATACAACAATTGTTTGTTTGGTCCTTTACCAGTTTTGATAAAACTCTACTGTGAAACTTAACGAGGAAACTTACAAAAGGATAGTCTGGGACTTGCATAATTTTGTATCTTGCTGTTTGATTGATATGGATAGTTGACTTAGCGCTGCTGTAAAATTATAAAATAACTTCCTGGTAAGATCCATCAATCTAATCTATCTAGGTGTTTGTATGGCCTTCATCTCTGTAGTATCTGAGCACCTCAGAATCATTAATGAATTTTATCTGCACAACACCCCAGTGAAGTATTTCCCCCATTTTACTGACAGGAAAACTGAGGCACAGGGTACATTAAGTCACCAGGTCACATGTGAAGGCTAGGGCTGAGCCAGGAATTGAATCTGGGTCTCCTGAGTCCCACTCAAGTACCTCATTCATTAGACCATCCTAACTACAAGACCCGACACAGTCCCATTTTGCTGAGATGAAGTGCTATTATATTATTGCATGTTTACAGTATAATACCATATTTCTTACCCCACGCCTTCAAGATATGACGCCTTTGTCATCTCTAGTTGATTAAACTTGATATAGCTTTATTCTTAAATATTTACATGTAACAACATTATTTATTCCAGCGGGTCATAGACATAGAGCCCTCTCAAATGTATTGGACCCAGTATATTTTAACTGGTTTCTGTGCTACCCTTTGGCAACAGATTTCACTACACTCAAGTACAATTGTGGCCTCTATAAATATATAGATCTTACAATGGCACTGCTGTTCCCTATGATGTAATGGTAACATTCTGAATAACTGGTGAAGAGCATTCAGATTAGACTCACACAGCATGCACCTAGAGAGAGGAGACAGCACCTTCTCAGTTCATATTTTCATCTTCCTGTTAATTCTGCAGTGGAAAGGCTTTCATCTAGGCCTCCAGTGTAAAGTCAAAATCTACATTTAAATGGAGGCGTTTCACAAACTACAACCCACAGGAGTATCAACCTGGTGCTGCCATTTAACTGAAAATATGCCTGGAAATATACGAGAGTGGGGGAGGTGCTTCTTTAAGAAAAAACAGATCGTGGATTTCTGATAGGAATGGCAGAGGGGAGAATATCCCTCTGCTTTTCAAAATATTGACAAAAGAAAACTGGAAGATAGACCTCTTCTTTATGGACGGAACTATTAACCATAATGCTGCTCTCTTCATACTATAATGTGATGGTTTTATCTTTGCATTAAAACAAAAAGGGTAAGGCTAGATCTTACTTTTTTATATTGATAGTTTCAAACCTCATAAGATATTAGTATCTGTATTAGCTATAAAAATTAACAGCTTCTGCATTGTGCTCTTCAATTTTATTTTATCACCAGGTTTTAGGATTTTGTGTGTGTGCGCATCTGTTCCTTGCTTTCTAAGTTGCTTGGTGTTCCTCTGCTCGTGAGCTTTATTATGGCTTGATAAGACTTGTGACAGGGATCCCTAAGGTATAGCAACTAACAAAAGACACCCCTTATTCCTTTACATTGAAGGTCACTATGGTACGGTTAGATCCTGATAGGAAATAATAGTAAGACTGTGCAAACAGAGAAGGACAATCTGGCTTTAATTATTTGGATTGCTCCATTGTTAGATGTTTACTTAGAAGCAAAGACTAAAAAATGCTGTCAGTCACCTGAGGCTAAAACTGGCCTTTTTTTTAAATGTTTTGATGCCAATGTAAACGCTATACTCAATTTGCTATTTGCATTCACTTACATAATATAACTTTTATTACCAATTAATCAATCAGATTTAAATGTCTACAGGACCCTGTGGGTAATACATTCCCCAGGGGCCCGTACCAAGTTAATATAAAACTGCACTTTCCAATAGGATTTTTTTTTTAAAAGCTGAATCAAATTTAAGCTGGGGTTTAAAACTGAATAATAAATCTGAAATTTTACTGTGTAAAAAAGGCATCAGATTCCATAGTTAAGGCTCAGAGTGCAAATACATGTAAGCCATAGGAGGCAGCCAGTCCATATGGAATGGATAAAAGCCCACAAAGTCTATTGAACATTATGGCCTGCTGACATTACACGGTAAGCCTTGCAATGAGCACACCAACTTGCTTCTTTATCAAAGTGTACTATACAATAGCTCTCATAGGCCCAAATCTGGATACCTTCACTCTCACTGAGTATCACATCAGGCTCTGGCTCTCGGTAGTATGACAAAAGGATTTAGATGTATTCATTTGTACATGTTCTTAAGGATAACTGGAGAAAGGTAGCTGGAAGGTTAAGTATTCTAGCAGTAAATGGGAAAGATCATAGGACCAGTTTACATAAGCCTGTACACTGTTGATGAACCCTCCCTTTAAAGAACATGTAAAAAGAGTTCTCGGTTGGGGGTGAAAGTGGTATGGATTGGTCTACTTGTGCTGTGCACCAACAAGACCTGGCTGAACCTTTAGACCCTGGATGGTATTTTCACCAAAACAGATCAAGAGGAGAAAGATGAAGTCAGAACATGCAAATTCATTCCATTGTACCTGGCTGACAGCAACGATGAGTCCTCTTTGCTCCTTGAGAAGAGCATGAAATATTTTCCCACTTTAGTCTCGCTCTTTCTTAACCCATCCCCTCCTGGGCGCCATGTCTACCTACTTTGGGGGCCCCAACATCCCAACTGGCCAGCAAGCTGCATGTGAGAGATACCAATGATTGAGAGAGTTCAGCCCATGGTTAACCTGGTATGAGAAGACTGGTGGGGATAAGGGAGAAAGCTCTAGAAATCCAAAGTCCCATACCTGTGGAGATGTGCTACGTGCTGACTTGGGCCCCAGTCCTGCAACACACTGATGCATATGCTTAAGTCCTATTCACAAAGTCAGTGGAGCTACTTATGTGCTCAAAGTTAAGCATGTGCTTATATGCTTTTCTGGACCATGGCCTTGGTGGAGAGAAAGAGCTCGGAGTCTCAGAATATAGAATCCTCATGCTTCTGTCTCCAAAGGACACAGGAAGGAGAAGTCTTCTTTGCTATTCTCTCACTTTCTTTGTGTCATAACACATGCAGCTGTGTTCTTCTAATGTCTGCGTATAGTCCCTTGTGATTATAAGCAATGACAGTGGCAATGATTTTTGGGTCAAAAAGAACATTTGTTTGCTAGTCACAGATTTATTAAAACAAGAGCACTGCTGAAAGGGAGGGTTTGTGAATGAGAATAAAAAAAACAACTTTTTTCTAAGAATTAATGTTTATTTAACTTTGTGAAATATTTCCCCTTTTACTCTTTCCTTATTTCTTTTAATACACTTTTTAAAGGATTTTTCCTTTCCCCCATTATTTATAATAGCTATGTGGATAATGGATCTGCAAATGTAACAGTCTACTGGTGGGGCAGTAAAAAGGAAGGAACTGACATCTTTAAATCCCAGCTTTTTCATTTAATTACTACAGTTCAAAGTATCCCCTTTCATTCTATGGGCTTGTATTTTTCTCCCATGAATCATCTCACCCTTCACAACACTCTTCCTTTAGCTGAAATGATTATTATTATTTTTTGTATTACTGTAGTACCTAGGATTAGGTGACAGTTATTGCTATTCTATTGATCTTTCCATGGATGTGTATTTAGAGAATGGCCATCATCCCTGGTATGAAGTTTAAACATGTTACTCTCCTCTTGTGATGGATCTGAGCTTCACCAACCCAGACTCCAATCTTCCATGTTGATGCATAGACCCAATTACTAAGCCACTGGACAATCCAAATGTAAGAACCTTTTAATTCATCCAAGATTCAATATTGGAAAGACATCTATGCAAACCAATAAGCTGCTTCATAGGATCCGCAGGGAATGAGAATCATAGAATATCAGGGTTGGAAGGGACCTCAGGAGGTCATCTAGTCCAACCCCCTGCTCAAAGCAGGACCAATCCCCAGACAGATTTTTACCCCAGTTCCCTAAATGGCCCCCTCAAGGATTGAGCTCACAACCCTGGGTTTAGCAGGCCAATGCTCAAACCACTGAGCTATCCCTCCCCCCCCAAGAAGTATATCTGAGTATTATGTACCCACAAAGCAGTGCAAAATTTGAAAATCATGAAATGGATACAGATGACGTTATAGATAAATATCAACGTCAAACAAAAGAGAGGAGTTAAAATGGAACCCTGGGTTTTCCAGGAGTAACTTGGGCCAAACTGCAAAAGTGATTCCCCAGGGCAGCGCATGGAATACCATGAGACAAATGAGATCTAATCCAATTCAGAAGTCACGTGGTCTAAGCATCATGGGTGAAATACCTAGATTAGCTGGAACCATTTGTTCAGTTCTGAGCAAAGATGACTATCCTGCGTCTTTTAAAGGTAAATAAACTGAGTTCTATTTGTGGTGATCTCTTGGATGAGAGCAAATAAAAGCGGAGGCCTTGTGTGGGTCTTGATTCTGCAATGTGATTTCCATGGGCAGATTCCATATGGGCAGACTTTAATCTGACGCCACACAGGTGCAAAGATTTGCGTGAGGGGTAAAACTGCAGAATTAAGGCCTAAAAGAGAAAATTTAAAAATGCACAGTCACGCCTTTCCTGAAATTGTTTAGGTTTGTTCGTTTTTTAAAAATATATCAGGCCCTAACTATAACACAGTTTGCAGTTTTTTGTTTTAATCAGATCAGAGGTTTGTGACAGTGTCCTGTACTCATATCCCCTGCTAACCCTATTGCTGACACTTTCCTGGTTTCAACAGGTATCTGAATGTCAGTGATACTATATGTACAACAAATAACTCATTTATTTGTAAAGAACTCTGGGATCCTTCAAGATAAAAGGTGCTACATAAGCATACTAAACAAGTTTATATTAGTTATTGGTAAAAATATATTAAAAATCTGCTTAAACAAAGTAAGGTCAGAAATAATTTGTGATGTCTGGTCAGCCTAACGTACCAGAGTCTAGATATTTAGATAAGAAGAAGGACCTGGGTGGCTTAAATGTTTTTCTGTTCCCTCTTCTACTATGTACAATATTACACCACTATAGAAGCACTTTCACTATGATGCCTTTCTTGAAAACCCTGCTGAAGGCCACTGATTGATTGATCTCTATTTTGATCACTTTGGTATTTTAGGGATCTCATTCACTCCCCAATGAAGGCCCTTAAACAGCACATAAAATCATTCAACCTTGTGAACTTCTCTCTCAGTTATGGGGATCCGGAGAGGGTAGGATACATAACCTCTCCATTTTAATTTGACTTTCTGTCTGGAGGGCAGCAGCCTTAGCGCACTAAATTGGTGAATCTGCTTTTCTGATCCACTGAAGGGTCACAAGCTCGTTTTCACTGTTCCTAATGCTGTGCTGAAAGGTACAGCCAGAACTTAACTGAGCTTGGCCAGTGTGGGTTGGCAAAAGCATGATGTGGTTAGCCCAGTCTGTCTCTCCACTGACCTAACAAACCAAACTTGAACCTGCCAGGGACATAGCTCCCACTCGCAGCCCTCGGAGGGTTTTGTCAGACTTGCTGCCAGTGACCCACCAGCTATGAGGTAGTGTCTCTGACTTCTGGATTGGGGGTTGCAGTGCTAACTCAATTATTTAATGGTTGGGGAGACATTACTGCTGAGACTACAACTTGCATCTCTCGTTTCCAGTCCTAATGGGGCTTCAGGAGAAACTCTGGAAACTGAAAGCAGACACGCCAGTGTTGGATTTCCAAACTCCACTGTCTGTACAATGTCAATACAGCAAGGTGTGCAAAGGAGGTCCAAGTTCCACTCATGGAATGAAAATCATCTGGTTAATGAAGAAAGACCTTAGGTGTGCTGACATTCTGAATATAGCATTTTTTAAAAACCTTTAAAAACCCAAACAATGATCTTGAAAAGTTAACAAACAGCTTTTCATCTGGGGGCCCTAACGCACTTAAAAGCACTTGGGATAGTCACAACTCCAAAGGAACCCCCTTGTTTACTCTGATTAACCTTCTCGCTGGTATCATCCATCAACAGGGCTGATCCCTGTGTGAAATTACTATATTACAAATTCAATATTTCATAGATTTTACCTGATGCCATTGGAATGTAACTTCAAAAATCAAATGAACCCAAAGAAATGTAGTCCGATGCTTGCAGGTGGGAGAATAGGATGGTATGGAATCCCAGAAGAAGTAATCCAACCCCTAAGTGCTTGGTATTGTTTTTCTGGGTTGAAAACAGAGAAAAGGAGAGTAGCACTGATCCTTGATGAAACTTGCAAATTTCTTCAGGTGCCTCTGTAGAAGATATGCCGGAGATAATGACTTTATGTATCCTTCTTTCAAGGAAGAAATTTAAAGGAATACCTCTGTGTAAAGATCATATCTATATATTTTATATCTAACTACAGCATACACTCTGTTTCTTGTGCACTGCTTCAGTTATGGTGAACCACAAGCCATTATGATTTTTATTGGGGATGTTTGAACCCATTCATGAAGCACAGAAAGCCTCTGTGGATATCAACCAAAATGTACTGGAATTTAAAATGTGCCTGAACTGGTTTGTGTATTCTAGATATTTATATTGATACTAAAAATTCACTGCATGTGCACACACTCCCGGGTTGCTGAGAATAACAAATACAACCCTCCCTTTCCTCTCTGCCTTAAAAACAGAAAAGCAAGAGAAGGGATTGTTGTAACAAACATTTCAGATGCAAGACAGATTAGAACATTAGTGGTGTAATAAAGTAAATAAAATGGCAATTGACCTGAGACTTGTGGGTTTTACCCCAAATTTTTGTTTATAGTTGAAGGTCGTAAGCTATTCAAACCTCTATTGATCAGAGTCCTCTTTGTTTAAATAGAACCTACTGTATTTATTTGTGCTGTTTCTCTAAAGTCAAACAAAAGGGGACAGTTTTAAGTAAATCTCTGCATGACACTGCTGCCATGTGGTTCATTCACTCGGTATACAGATGTTTTCAATCTGTACAGTTTGTCTTTCATATCCATATGAGATGAAGCAGGCTTGATTTAGGCTGGGAGTGATGCCAAAGAGAGAAGATACATCATTAACCCTTAACAAACAGTTTATGAAGCTTTCCTGCTTTATTCATTAGAGGACTCCTTGAAGGATTAGCATTACACCTTATGAGCAGTAAGTGGCTTTTCACTTGAATGCCATTTCACAGCCATTTACACAGAAAACAAAATTCTCTGTGTTGGGTTTTCCTCCGCACTTTCAAAAGCTAGTGTCTGTCCCAACCTAATAGCATAACCACTGACCTTTTATCAGGAATTCTGACTCTCCCAATTATAAATACAAGTGGCACCTAGATGATCCAGTGAAATCAGGACCCTGCTGTAGAAACATCCAGTAAGAGACAATCCCTGCTGTGAAGACCTTACAATCTGCATAGACACACACACACACACAAAAGGGGTGTGGAAAATGGGTGTTATTATCCTTATTTTATAGATGTGAAACCTGAGGCATAGAGATCACACAAGTAGTATGTGGCAGAGTCAGGAACTACACCCAGATCTGCTGAATCCTCATTCAGCACCTTAGCCACAAGACAATCTCTGACCTACGCTGATTCCACTTTGCTTTTACCATAGTCAGTCAGGGCTCTGGAAAAACACTGGACTTGTCTGAGACACCACAGTGCACTTCTACTGGGTATTTGGAATGTTGGAAGCAGCTACTGGTATGGAGGCAGTGAGAAAAAGTAAAAGAGCTATTAATTTTTCTGCAGAAACCTTGCACCATTTTTGCATGCAATTTTCCTGAATAATATGGGAGTATAATTCATCTGTTGCATCACTACAAAAAGAGAAATTGCTGATCTAATGCAACTAATGGAGAATCTCATTCAGTTTCTTGCTTTATTGAAACATAGTAGAGATTTTAAACCTGCTGAGCCAACAGTAACATCTCTTGATTTTAGCAGGGAGCCGTGTGGCTTGGCAATAGAGAATCAGAATTGATTTGTTTTTTCCCTTCCACTCCAGCTCATTTAAAATGCAGAAATTTGCCACAGCACTTTGTTTTAAGAATTCAGTATTTAAGGTCCTAGCTGTTTGCAGACCCTTAGTAGTTAGTGAGGTTGGGATTAAGAAATTGCTCCCTGATACCAAATTAAGTGTTGTCTTTACTGATCAAACACAGACCATCCTATTTAAATTGGAGGAGAACAGATAAGAGCTGGAAGAGCTTTGCCTCTTTATGCAATTTTTACCTTTTTTAAAGGATAGAATATATTTAATTGCATACAGTTAGCTGTTTATTTCCAAGGAGGGGTTCCATTGTATGAAAGCAGGTACCACATGCTCTGTAAGGATCATTTTTCTCTCATTCTAAGGAACTGTGCTACACATCAAGAAAGCTACATTATAGGTCCACAAGTCCCAGGATCTTCAACTACAACTATCTGGCACACCCAGGCTTCTTGTAGGACACTAAAAACAAATGAACATTCCCCCCAGCCTGGGCTCTAAACTAAGAGGTCAAAGCACCAAACTTTTTTCAACCTGGCTTCTAAAATAACCGTACTCAAAAGAAGAGCTTTATGCAGCCAAAAACTGACTTAAGCAAAGCTAGGGGCTTTCCTAGCTAAATGTTTCCATCTTCTCTCCCCTTCCCCATGAAAACCTGACTCCCACTATCAGCTAAACCTGATGCTGCATGAGCAAAGCCCTTAGAGTTGGCTGGGGGAATTACTTAATTCACCACAGCTGGCCTGGCCTAACTGCCCTGACAATTCCTGCACTTAGTGTGTACAGCTGTGATCCTTCCTCCACTCAAAGAGAGTTTTAACCCTCTCCCTTGCCAATGCCTGTAGGGAGCCTCTTACACACACTGTCACAGAGGCATGCAGTCCTTCAGTCCCCTGTTTTCTTAGCCGTGCAACTAAGTTTCAGCCTTGTTCAGTCCAGGATCTACCATTGACTCATGGAATACAGTGGTGCCTCGGTTGCAAGCTGAGATTGGAATCCATTTGCGTGTTTCTTAGGTCTTATTTTATAGGTTTTCCCAGCATAGGGAATCTTTTAAAACATGAGATGCTGTGGGTAGTATGTTATTATATGTATATTTTAAGTTACATTCTTAATTTCTGTGTTAAATGAAAAGATGTTTATTTGCAAGCTTTGCACTGACTCCACTGCTTTCTCTGATGGAGATATCAATTTGAACTCAATTTTTAAAGTCAAAGTTAGGGTAACATGATAAGAAATAGGTGCTTGTTGCTTTTCCATATTCTAGACCAGGGGTCGGCAACGTTTGGCACGCGGCTCGCCAGGGTAAGCACCCTAGCGGGCCGGGCCAGTTTATTTACCTGCTGATGCGGCAGGTTTGGCCGATCGCGGCCCCCACTCACCGCAGTTCACCGTCCCAGGCCAATGGGGGCGGCTGGAAGCGGCGCGGGTGAGGGATGTTCTGGCCGCGGCTTCCCGCCACCCCTATTGGCCCGGGACGGCGAACCGCGGCGAGTGGGGGCCGCGATCGGCCGAACCTGCCGCATCAGAAGGTAAATAAACTGGCCCGGCCCGCTAGGGTGCTTACCCTGGTGAGCCGCGTGCCAAACGTTGCCGACCCCTGTTCTAGACTCTTCCTTGCAAATAAACCTTTACAGATTCAGAACACCATCTTATAAAGTACATACCTAATTTGCCATTAGGGTGTTTCTGTTGTTGTTAGAGCTAGTGAGTTCTAATCCCAGTTCTCCCACTGAGACAACTGATGGACATGGACAAGACACCTTACACCCAAACTGGCCACTATTTCGCAGTGCCTCGATTTTTGGGTGGCCAACTTAAAACACCAGATTTTCAAGAAGTGCGGGGCACCTGAAGCTCTAGTTGACGTTTCTGGCAGGCTGTAGGTATTCATCACCTCTGAATATCAAGTAACTCCATTTGATCCTGAAAAAATGGAATCAACCCAAATTAGCAGCCACTTTTGAAAATGCGGGTGAAAAATATCTTTGTGGCTGTGTAAAATAGATATTATAATATGTACTTCATCAGGTTGTTGTGAGCATTAAAGAAAGTTTATACAAATTCAGCTAAATTAGTGCTCTATGAGTGGCAAAATATTTTTCACCAAGTTTTCACCAGGAACAGCATAACCAATGTGGAGCATCCCAAAGTGATGATTACCCCTTGTTCACTGGGTTCATGTTAGAGTTCTGCATGCTGAGATTTCTAAAGAAACACCCACTGAATCAGTCACTGTCCTTGGATGGAATCCAGATACATTTCACTTCTCTACTTCCATATTGACCTTATACAGTAGGGTAAGGAATCTCTCCACTACTTCTCAAGGTTTCTTTAAATGAGGCAAAAAACCTTCCAAAGCATCCATGGTCAAACAGACAAACTATAGAGAAAACTCATATTATGTCACACAGCATTCTTGCAGTAAGAAAATTGTGGTGTGGCCAAAGCAGAAGACACTTAATTTAATGGGGAAAAATTACACACATTTGTTCAGGGAGAAACCAATACAGCAACAACAGCTAATGCAATGTGCGCTATAACCTGCACCAGTCCTTCTGGCCTTACTTGCAAAAATAGTCCCATTGTCTTCAATAGCACAACTCAAGTGAGAGTAATGGACAGGATTTGGTCCTCTCTTTGTTCGCTTGCCTGGTCTGTATAGTCTGCATCATCTAGTATCTCAGCACCCTTCAGTAGCTACATGACTAACATATGTCACATTGGTCCCAGGATATTTGAAAGACAAGGTGGGTGAGGTAATACCTTTTATTGGACCAACTTCTGTTGGTGAGAGAGACAAGCTTTCGAGCTCACACAGAGCTCTTCTTCAGGTCTGGGAAATGTACTCAGAGACCTGAAGAAGAACTCTGTAAGCTTGAAAATGTGTCTCTCCCACCAGCAGAAGCTGGTCCAATAAAAGGTATTACCTCACCCACCTTGTCTCTCTAACATATGTTATGGGAGATTTGTTCTTCACCAGTGATTATTTTTTCATTACATGTTTTGCTTTTGTAATTAAAGATCTCAGCTCGGATCCTGCAATCAGATCCACTAAAGCAGACCTCTGTGCCCATACTGAGCCACAGCAACTTCTGTGAGGCTACCCACAGGTGCCCTAGTGGATTCGATTACAGGCTTGAGGTCTTGTAGTGTATATGTTGCTACTTCAAGGGCATTCTGACCTGAACAACGGAGTAACTAGGAATAATAAGACCAGCCCTGCAGAATGGCTAGCCAAGCTATAAAAATATGCTAGGGCCACTAGTGCATATCCACTATTTTACAGATGTAGTTTGGCCACACCAGAAAACACGGCTCCTCTTGGCTGATTGCACTTGAGTGCCGGGAAGATGGGAAGTGTTGCGAAAGAGACAGGCTGGTCAGATCAGATGGGAGTAGGGCTGGCTAGACTGCCTTGAATTTAAAGGCAGTGGTCTCTCTTTGTTTCTCATTTTGTATCAGCTTGAAGAGCCTTTGTTGCTCAACAGTTTGTACATCCAGTTTTTTCACAGTTGTCAAATCAAATTGATTTTCAGTCATTTTAACCTGGGCAGGATCAGCAAACCTAGTCCCCCAGGTGAAAAGCCAGTGTAGCAAGGATGCCACTCTAGTTGGCTGTACTATCCAATACTTCTAAGATACAAAGAATTTGTTTGTCTTGCTTATGAGAGTTGAGGGACCAATGGCACGGAAGACTAAATCCCTCATTATCCCCATGGTACACACTTCACACTTTGCTATCAATACACACTGCAGAAATGTTTCCAGGGCTAGTAATACAGTTGGCAGTGTCTGATCAGGAAAGGACCTCTACAGAGCTAGCTCAGTGTCTGAATTACACTTCAGCCCTTGGGAAGACAATTTCTTTGTTCCCATTCGAGGTCAGTTGTGGGGTAACATGTTATCCGTCTCTCAGTCTTTACTAGCCGAACATATTACTGAAAGATGTGGAAATTGAGAAAGAAAAATAAATAAAATGAACAAGCAAATTAAAAAGGGCTTGGGGGAAACAAAATCCCAACCTGTATGCAATATTCTTATCAACAGGGCAATGGGAACTAAATTTGGAATTTGGGTACAGTAGATCTGAACGCCACATGATTCGTGAGCATCTGTTAAGCAAACACAGCCACTATGATTACAAATGTACTGAGTCGAGTTAATGTAAGAGCTAGACTCCAGCAAATTCATTTAATCTGTAAAACCACAATTTCTCCTTTGACTTTCACTGTATTACGCCAAGGGTGAATTTGGCCCTTTTGTGTAGGAAGGTATCTGTGTGTATTATGCGATATGTGCTATGTATTTAGGATTTCTCTTTTCTGTAAATCCAGCGGCCACAACTAGAATTCTCTACGAATCTAGTAGTGCTCCACTCATATTGCTATACTCATTACATTCACAGACCTCCTTACTACTCCAGTTGTGGTCAAAATCTACCCATGTTGCCTTGTATCAGTTCACCTAGATGTTGCCCAAGATTTGGCAAAAGCTCAGAACATGATTGTAGTAGCATTTGGCCGTAAAAATCAACCAAGTACCCCAGGCCCAAACTGCTGAAAGTAAAGCGATGAAGCAAAGTGTTAAAAACTATTAAAAGAGACTTGATTCTCCAACATTTTTTTGCATCCATTGCTACAGCCATAACTGTTGCTTTCCAATTTTGCCTCATTCCTCAGCATAACATCTTTTCTCCCCCCACTTCCTAATTAGCAGATTAGAGAGCTGAGTTCTGATTGGCTTCGAGATAAGGCCACTAAAGATTGTTTCTGTGCATGTGAGTGCATTAAAAGTTATCAGTTTTATTACCAAAGAAATGAATTAGAGCGAAGCTAGTGAAAAGAAATAAATCTAAGTGGGGATAGTGAGTTATAGGGAGATGGGTGAGAAAAGTAGAAAAAGAAATTGATCATGACAATCTCCTCCTAGCCAGCTGGCACAGCAGCTCAGCTGGTGAAAACCCAGAAGCTTTCAGTGCAATACATTTCACAAGAGATCTTATGGCTTCATTCAATTACAAAACATCACACAAAAAGGCCTTTTATCATTTTCCTCCAGAACTTTCATGCCGGAGGTGAAGTGTATTTAAGACACTGGATATGAAACCTGAAGCCTTTGCATTGGCTATTTGTGTAACAGCATGAAGTGGGCTTAGGCCAGCATGCAGGTGAGAGATGTCAATATCAAACCTAAAGATGGGTAAATTCCTTTTCCCCTTTATAAGGATCAATCACATGATCCATGTGTGACGGGTTGGGTCACAGAAACCCCCTTGGGAACATTACCTGGTGTGCTGAGACTACCTCTGAGCCCGTCTTCCCTGCCAGCTTGGGACTTCAGAACCCTGTCTTGTTGAGCCAGACACGCTAGCCTGCTGCAAACACAGACCCAGATCTGAACCACATCCCCCAAAGCTGCAGGCTTTAACTGAAAGCCACTTAGCAGGTACTCCTGTCTCCAGCACCCAGATACCCAGTCCCCAATGGGGTCCAAACCCCAAATAAATCCGTTTTACTCTGTATAAAGCTTATACAGGGTAAACTCATAAATTGTCCACTCTCTATAACACTGATCGAGAGATATGCACAGCTGTTTGCTCCCCTAGGTATTGATTACTTACTCTGAGTTAATTGATAAGCAAAATGTGATTTTATTAAATATAAAAAGTAGGATTTAAGTGGTTCCAAGTAATAACAGATAGAACAAAGTAAATTACCAAGCAAAATGAAACAAAACACGCAAGTCTAAGCCTAATACATTAAGAAACTGCATACAGGTAAATCTTACCCTTAGAGACATTCCAATAAGCTTCTTTCACAGACTGGACTTCTGTGAAGTCTGGGTCCAGCAATCATTCACACCCCCATAGTTACTGTCCTTTGTTCCTGTTTCATCTCTTGGGGGTGGAGAGGTCATCTCGTAAGCCAACTGAAGACAAAATGGAAGGGTTTCCAGGGCCTTTTATATTCTTTCTCCTGTGGGCAGAAACCCCTTTGTTCTCCTGTGCAAAAATCACAGCAACAAGATGGAGTTTGTAGCCACCTGGGCAAGTCACATGTCTATGAATGATTCAGCTTTTTGCAGGCTGACGCCATTGTTTACATGTTAGTGTGAACGTTCCCAGGAAAGCTCAGATGTGGATTGGCATCTCCCAAAGTCCATTGTCAGTTAAGTGTTTCTTGATTGGGCACTTACTGATAATACTCCTTTCTCAAGAAGTGACCAAATGCTTCGCTGAGGCTACTTAGAATCAAACACATTGAGATACAAGTACATAGCCAATATTCATAACTTCAAATACAAAAATGATACACACATACCGACAGCACAATCATAACCAGCAAACTACAACCTTTCCATAGACACCCCACTTGGCCTCCTCTGTACAAAACCTGGTGCCTCCATAGGACCCTGGTTGCAACAATGATCTATACGATCACAGTTCGTGTCAATAACGTCACACCATGGTTCTCAGGTTGGACAGGATTTTGTTTCTAAAGATATGTGGAGCCATAGTTACTGATGAGTTCACAGAAAAACAGGCACTGAAACCTGTCTGGGCCATATATCAAAAAGTCCATACAGTATGAGCATCACTGGATACCCAGCTCTGCTGCTTGATGTGATCTGTACAAAAGCAGCCCTGCCTTCATGAGCAGGATGCCACATTTCAGGCCAGCCCAGAGAATGCTTTGGCACTCTTTTCTGCTGATGCCTCCAGGATCAAAATATTCAGTGGTCTCAGCCCAAAGCTAGTGCTCACTGTGAATGACAGCATCACTGGTGCCCAGCTTGGGGGGAGAGCTCTGCTGATATTCTACCAGTGTGTTTTGTGCATGTCCCATCACAATAACAGGTAACAGGACTTGCCTACTCTAACACATGGCTGGAGCCCATCTGCTTACCCACAATGTGTGCAATATGGCCTATGTACTGACTTTGTTTCCTTTACCACACTGCTCCAACACAACATGGTTTGCTTTAGGATGGACTGGGTCCTGCAGCTTGTTTTTGAAGAGGTGAAAGTGAACTCGGGCCTGTTCTTCCTGGATCTTTGGGTATGCCAAATGGCAGCTCCCAAATTTTAGGGCACCAATAAAGGGATCCTTTTAGGAATCATGAAACAAAGCACCATCCTCACCTTCTCCAAAATCCACAGGGACTTCTGAGAAAGAAGAGACAGACTATCACTCCTTCCACCCACCACTCCACAGAGCAACAGGAAAAAAAAACTCCTTCTTTTGTGGAAGGTGATACACTAAGCCCACAGGCAGACAGGCCCCTATAGGAGTTAGCTTGGTTCCATAACAGCCACAAAATGAATATTATGATGCTATCTACCCCGGGGTTTAGTAGAACAGCTGCTGCTCTCCTATCCCAGGTGCCCAGGAAGAGTTCTCTCTGAAGGCAACAACAGTAACCATCAGACTCCAAAGGCTTGTTATTGGGAAGTGGACAGCTGTCTGGGGAGCAAGGTGGTCACAGGGACGCTCAGTTCTGGATGCGATATGAATCTTTTGTCCAGCTGTCCTTACCTGTCCCTTCCTCCTGCAGCTAAGTAGAAATAGGGCAGCACCAGATCTCGCCTGTGTAAATACTGTAACCATTGTTTATGTGATCCCTCTCTCTATATATATGATGAAACAATCAGAGAAATCCAACAAATTGTGAACATGGCTGCTTAAAATCTTGGCATGACCGTGCTGCTCATGCTCTTCATGATAGCATGTCAGGGACCTCCCAGTGTACTCCTACCCTTGCCCTAGGTTAGCAATATCATGCAAGAATGTAGCATAACAGCATTGTCATCAGGCAAACATGTGAAGCAGCAGAAATAACGATCAGAGCTGAGAGCTGGATCATAGTAACCTGCGAGGAGGCATGTGCAAGAGAAAATGAGATAATGGAAAAAGAGGGAAGCCCTGTTGCTGAGGAAGAGGTCTAAGAATAGAAAGAAGGGCATAGGGAGTAGGAAGCAGTGAGGTGCCTCATCTCCATACTCAAAGTTTCATTGGCTTTGAAATGACTGTAGTGGGCTTATTTTTCCACATCTAAACACCCACTTGCATGCACCCACAGAATATGCAGCTGTATGTGCCGCTGCCACAAATACGTGTGAAAATATAGGTTTACAAGTGTGGATACATACACAGATGAACGTGTACCAACTAAACTGAGGTCCTTATAGACTGGCTGAGACTTTCTGGAAAATTGTAGTAAACATTATGACCTAGACCCTCAGATGGTGCTATCCAGCATTGTGTCTTTGAAATCAATGGAATTATGGACATTTCTATCAGCTGAGGATCTGGCAAAACTTTAGAGCCTACAAGTCCACTCAGTCCTACTTCTTGTTCAGCCAATTGCTAAGACAAACAAGTTAGTTTACATTTGCAGGAGATAATGCTGCCAGCTTCTTATTTACAATGTCACCTGAAATTGAGAACAGGTCTTCCCATGGCACTGTTGTAGCCAGCCTTGCAAGGTATTTATGTGCCAGATATCGTATGCCCCTTCATGCTTTGACTTGTAGGCTCTAAAGTTTTACATTGTTTTGTTTTTGAGTGCAGTTCCGTAAAAAAAAAATTCTACATTTGTAAATTGCACTTTCACATTAAAGAGATTGTTTTCTGGTACTTGTCTGAGGTGAATTGAAAAAAATACTATTTCTTTGGTTTATCTTTTTTACAGTGCAAATATTTGTAATCAAAAATAATAATATAAAGTGAGCCCTGTACACTTTGTATTTTGTGTTGTAATTCAAATCACTATATTTGAAAATGTAGAAAAAAATCCCAAAAGATGTATAAGAAATTTGAATTGGTATTCAATTATTGTTTAACAGTGCGATTAAAACTGCAATGAATCGTGATTATTTTTTTAATCTCGTGATTAATTGCCATGATTGTTTTAAATCATTTGACAGTCCTAGTTTGTTGATCAGAGGTCCTCTGTACCTGCAATTCCCATTGGTTTCAGGAACTATATAATATCTAGGAAGAGTAATTTCTAAGCAGAATGTTTGAAAATTTCCACGGGTTTCAGCATCGCTTTAAATAACAGATTATTTATTATTATTACTGTTGTGATGTTTTGGTAATCTCCTCATAGCCATATAAAGTGATTTTTTCTCCCTAGAATTTACATCTTCATTCTTGGCTAAAATCATTCAGCTAATGACCACGATTTCAGCATGCGAGGTTGCTGTGCGTGCTCTCCTTTGCAGTGCAGCCTGGCACTCTGTACGCATGCTGGTAGATCATCCAGGTCTTAAAAGGTGACTCCCTTTTTATCATTATATGACATAGGCCTTTAAAAGTTCAAGGTAAGGCCATTGTGTCTTGAGTCTATTTTTATTATACAAAACAGTGCATGGAATTTAATTTTTTTTCCCATCTGCCAACCATTTTGACTAATTGAACCCTTTGGAGCCAGGGGTCAGGGTTTCCCAATGTAAACTAACCCTGGGGACTCTGCATTAGCAGAAATGTTGAAAAATTATGAAGGTATTTTTGGTTCTGAGGTTTGGTTCTGTTTTCCAGAGTTTAACTAGGATTCAGAAGAAACCCAAACTCCCCTTCTACATCGCTCTCTCTCTCTCTGTCTCTCTCTCTCTATATATTTGGGTTCTTTTTAATGCCTCAAATTTTCCAGGCACTAAAATTTCCCATTGCAACCCCGCCCCCCAACTCCCCCCCCCCCCCAACAAACCAGAAGGACATAACTCAAACCCACAGAAGTATGGAAATTCACAGCTAAGGCTCAAACTTCCATTATCTTGGCATAAGCAGAGTGTGCTTGGTAGCATTTTGGATGGAACGCCTTTGCAACTTGACACTGGAGGATTTTGGTTTTTTATAAATTCTTGTGTGGATTGAAGGCCAGGCCTTTGACAATTCTGTAGTGCATTTTAAATGTGATTTTCGTTGGTATATTTTCGTCTACAAATGTTTTAGAGACCTTCATAGCCCATTTATTCCTATTCCATGCCACTCTCCAGAGGGTGTGCTGGCTCTTTAAAGCACGTTATAGGCTCAGGAGTGCTGTGTTTAGACAAGTTAGATGTATCCAAGTCAGCAGGACCTGATGAAATTCATCCCAGAGTACTTAAGGAACTAGCTGAAGCAATCTTGGAATGATTCACTATTATCTTTGAGAACTCATGGAGGACGGGTGAGGTCTCAGATGACTAGAGAAGGGCAAACATATTACTATCTTTAAAAAGGCAAAGAGAGATAACCTGGAGAATTATAGACCAGTCTCTCCTCAATAGTTGGACAGATACTGGAACAAATTATTAAACAATCAATTTGTAAGCAACTAGAGAATAATAGGGTTACAAGGAATAGCCAGCATGGATTTGTCAAGAACAAATCATGCCAGACCAACCTAATTCCCTTCTTTGATAGGCTTATGGCCTAGTGGATAGCGGGGAAGCTGTAGACATGATATATCTTGATTTTTAGAATGGGACACACTTCCACATGACTTTCTCATAGGAAAACTAGGGAAATGTGGTCTACATGAAATTACTATAAGGTGGGTGTGTAACTGGTTGAAAGACTGCACTCAAAGAGTAGTTATCCAGGGTTCACTGTCAAACTGGGATGATGAATCTAATGGGGTTTCCCAGGAGTCCATCCTGGGTTTGGTACTACTCAATATTTTCATTAATGACTTGAATAAATGGAGGGGAGAATATGCTTATAAAATTTGCAGATGACAACAACCCGGGAGGGCAGGATTAGAATTCAAAATGACCAAATTGGAGAATTGGTCTGAAATCAATACAATGAAATTCAATAAAGACAAGTACAAAGTACTGCATTTAGGAAGGGAAAATCTAATGCACACATGCAAAATTGGGAATAACTGGCTAGGCAATAGTACAGCTGAAAAGGTTCTGGATGTTACAATGAGTCACAAAGTAAATATGAGCCAATGGTGTGATGCAGTTGTTAAAAAGACTAATATAATTGCTGGGGTGTATTAACAGGAGTGTCCTATGTAAGACTTGGCACTGTGAGACCTCAGCTGGAGTAGTCTGTCCAGTTCTGGGCGCCATACCTTAATAAAGATGTGGACAAATTGGAGAGAGTCCAGAGGAGAGCAACAAAAATGATAAAAGTTTGAGAAAACCTGACCTATGAGGAAAAGTTAAAAAAACTGGGCACGTTTAGTCTCGAGAAAGAAGACTAAGGGGGAAACTGATAAATCTTCAAATATGTTAAAGGCTGTTATAAAGAGGAGGGAGATCAATTGTTCTCCATGTCCACTGAAGGTAGAACAAGAAGTCATTTGCTTAATCTTCAACAAGGGAGATTTGGGTTACCGTAGAGATTAGGAAAATCTTTCTAACTATAAGCACTGGAATAGTCATCCAGTGGAAGCTGTGGAATTCCCATCACTAGATATTTTTAGAATAGGTTAGACAAACACCTGTCAGGGATAGTTTACACGTACTTGGTCCTGCCTCAGTGCAGAGGCTGGACTACATGACCGCTCAAGATCCCTTCCAGCCTTACATTTCTATGATTCTGTGTTCCTAGTCTCAGCCCCGAACAGGGGAATTCTGGGAGTGAAAGACCTTGCAGCAGTGCATGATAATAAAGGAGTCAGGGATAATAAGAAAGTGACCATTACAATAAAATATTCACCCGAGTCAGTAATTTTTTTAATCAGGGATCAGTACCTGTAAGCAATGCATGGGCTGTCTCATTCATTGTGGGTTCTTCTTCTATTGCTGTTCCTAGCTCAGATGGTTCTTCCGCTGGCCTCCTTTGCTGATGATACATCACTAATAATGGTTCTTTCTTTCTTTCTCTGGGCATTTGGAAGCAGCAGTTCCAAATGCTCTCCCTACCCCATGTTTTCATTTTGGCACAACACTCTTGTTTAGGGCATAGCTATAATAATTTAGGACTGTTCCACTCAAATCAATGGATCTATCTGAAATTCTACACTGGAAGCAACTGAGAATTTTTAATAGTTCTGGGTCTTAGTTCTGCTGATTTCAATCATCTATTTCTCTGTGTTCTGGAAGTTAGGCTCTATTAATGCTACAGAAGGAAAAGCATGTATTATGCATGTACAGCAACTACATTTTAATCTGAAATTTATCTTTTCTTTTAAGTTCTTGTTTTTTAAATAAATATATAATGAATTACTGACAGTACTTAAGATCTTACACAAGGTGCCATAATACCCCAAATAAATACTTATTTCTGCTCTCCTGCAACTTCACTAGGATTACATCATGTCAGATTACTGTAAATCTGCTTTAACCCAGTTTGAAAACACTAGTTAGTCAAGGATCTTTACAATACGTAATTTCATTTTTGTGTAATACCTTTCCTTTTGCTCTTTCCATGCAGTTTTACTGCCAGTGAAGTTTGGAGAGGGGATAAAGTCCTAACAAGTCCAGCATGGATGGAAGTTGTGCAAGTCACCTGACACCACTTTACTGTGCACTCCGACTCTGACCAGCAGCATCCAATTGTCAGAAGTAGGACTTAGTTCCACCCTCATTCAATCCTTGACCTCTTTGCTGAGACTGGATGGTGTTTTTTTGAAGTATATACTCATCAACCGAGAATCACACTGAGACAACCAACTGATTTAAGGCTGCTGGGCAACCATGAGCTAGCAGTGATACCTGATACTACTGACCTAATTCAAGGTTTGAACCACTCACCTAGAAGTGGAAGGCTCATTATCCTTAGTTGTTGAGTGAAGCCATTAACACCCTTTCCAGTATAAACCCTGCCCTCACCGTTGAGATGGTCAACATGCGCTACCATCATGGATATATATAGTTCAAATTATACAGGCTGTGTAAATGATTTCATGAAGCATAGCATCACAGAGCACGAAACTGACCGCCCATTTGAAAAGACATTCAGAAAGTCCCAAATATTCATCAGAGTCCACTAGTCTCAGTGTATGTGCAGACTCCCAAAGCTCAGCAATTTTGTTGAGAATGACAAACAATGCAGACTGGCAACTCTTATAAACTGGTTTGCCCTATTACTATTATAGTCCTTTTACTCTGTAATCCCTATTATAAAACAATGCTTCCTCCTCCACCCCCCGCAATTCTTTCCATTTAAATATAGTTGAAAAACATTTAGGGCATTGATTTCCAAAGCATGTAGGACAAATTGTTGCCAACATCCATTGAAAATCAGCAGGAATTGGGGTCCTAACTCCCACAGGCACCTTTGAAAAATCCCAGCTTTAACTATTAAATTAATTGTTGTTGCTTTTGACTTTCCTTCCTTCGTAAATATCAGCTGTGAAAGCCACTGTTAAGATAGTCTTCCTGTGGTAGGAAGCACCTTATCTTGTACTTTTGTGCCTCTGTAACTTCTGCATGCAGTACTATGAACCTTGCTGTTGATCTGTATTTAAAAACAAACTAAACCAAAACAACTTGATAATATTTTGTTGCAAGAAGACCTGGACTATATCCTGCTTATTGTACAAAACTAAGACATTGTGTTTCCTTAGCATGGAGGACAGGGATGGGAATGAGAAGGCAGAGTTGAGGGAAAGAGACCTCTAGCCTTTAACTGCATCTCTAAGATGCTCTATCTGATGTTCTATGCCATTTCAAAAACTCATAACATTTGCTTCCTGCCATGTAATGTAAACTGGAGATATGCTACATCCTTCCATTACTAAAAATATCTGACAATCAGGTAGTCTTTATTACGAAATAACACATTTGAAAACTCTTTTCATTCATTTTCATTCTGATGTTTAAAAATCTCTAAATCTTAAGGTATGTAGCATCTTCTACATTAGTGTTTTATTTTGGAGTTTCATTCTGTCATGCAAAATTGGTCAGCCTCTGGATCCTGATCAAGCAGGAATTTGCCCCTGTTGGAGGTGTGTTTTTTAAATATTTCTGTTCTATACAGGCCTGAGCCAAATCCTGCCCAAGTCAATGGACAGACTCACAGGGACTTTATAGGTGTTGAATCGAGCATGTGAATAAGCAGAGAAGTTGCAGATCTATTGTCCAAATTGTGGCTAGTTTAAGAACACATCTACGTGAGAGAAAATTTTCATTCTAGTACACACCAATCTCGTTTATTCATTTGGCCAAATCAGGATCCTCTTCTTAAATGATGTTTACTTAAATAAATTACTGAATGGAATGTATGTTAATAAATACAAAATTGTGACCCTCAGTTCATATATTTTCATATTGAATAATGTTCATCTTTGGAAACATTTGGAGACACAAAGGGATATATACTAACACAGCATATATACTATAACTTGGTTCAAGAACTCCACTGAGCTCTAAACACAGCGATGGATATTTCTGTAATCCCCAGACAAGTGTAAACTAGGAAGGGAGCTAGGGAGATGGCTGGTGTATTGAACGAGTCCATAGGCATTTCACGTCTGGCAATCTGAGTTGAACGCAGCCTTAGATCAAAAATGACATAAGTTCAGTTGTCTCAGTCTAGCATCTACAAAAATGTATTCACATCCCAGTACCTCCATGAAACTTGGCATGTCTGGCAGCCTCTCCTCCAGAGAGATCCCTGTGATAGTGGGGGTTTACTTATGTATTTAATGTTAAGCATCTGCTTAAGTGCATGATTAAAGTTCAGTGGCAGATTTGTGTGGGAATGGTTTACACAACTCCGCCATATCTGAATACAGAAAGTATGATAGGCTTCTCAAACTAGGATGTCACACACTTAAAAAAAAAGCATTAAAAACAATGTGTGTTGTTTTTTTTTAAAGAAATTAAAGGCACCTTGGAGTCTTTATGATTTTAAATTCTGGAAAGTTAAGACTGAACAGTCTGAAAGTACTTTATAAAAAGCTGAAGAGCTGCATTCCTTTTGAAAGGCTATGATGCCAAGATTTTTCTGAAATCTTTGGTTGAGATGTCCAGTATACCATAAGGAACCATTGGATTGTAGTGAAATAAGGAATAAGGAATTCCATTCATAAAGCTGGGTTGGGAAATCATTGACTTCTGTCTGCATTGCTGACTTCTTGATATAGATCTTGCAAAAATCTTTGCAAGTGTGTTTACAGCCACTGTACTCTGTAGAATCTTCAAAAGGTTTCTTCCTCCACCTCTCAGTTAATAAGAGGTTGATGACACTTAGCTACATATCACTTCACTTCATAAGTCCTCTTAGAAACATGTGCACTTGATCTGGCACTGCTAGTTTGTGTGTGTTGCTACTCTGTGTAACTGCATATCAGATAATTGCATAATTTACTTGTTGTATATATAATTGAGCTCCAAATGCTGATCTTAACAGTTCAGTTACTCCAGACATGTGAGCAGTGAGCTAGAATAAAGTACTTGAAAAACAGAACCAAGTGCAAGAATAATCAGTGACCAGTTTTTTAAAGGTAAAAGAACATCCAACGATACCTGTAGATGTTTAACTTTACTGCATTACAGACCATTGTCTTGCTCATTGTTATAAATGAAACAGGAAGAAAATGGACATCTCTATTCACGGGAGAGAGAGATAGCTCAGTGGTTTGAGTATTAGCATGCTAAACCCAAGGTTGTGAGTTCAATCCTTGAGGAGGCCATTTAGGGATCTGGGGTGAACCGCGGCGAGTGGGGGCCACGATCGGCCGAACCTGCCACGTCAGCAGGTAAATAAACTGGCCCGGCCTGCCAGGGTGCTTATCCTGGTGAGCCGCGTGCCAAACGTTGCCGACCCCTGCTCTACACAAAAGAATAAATGGACACAAATAAGATGTCAAGAATGACAACATTCAAAAGCCAGTCAGAGAACACTTCAATCTCCCTGGTCACTCAATTGCAGACCTAAAAGTTGCAATACTTCAACAAAAAAACTTAAAAAACAGACTCCAACAAGAAAGTGCAGAATTGGAATTAATTTGCAAACTGGACACCATTAAATTAGGCTTGAATAAAGACTGGGAGTGGATGGGTCATTACACAAAGTAAAAATTATTTTCCCATGCTAACTTTTTCCCTACTGTTACTCACACCTTCTTGTCAACTGTTGGAAATGTGCCATCCTGATTATCACTACAAAACTTTTTTCTCCTGCTGATAACAGCCCATCTTAATTGATTAGTCTAGTTATAGTTGGTATGGCAACACCCATTTTTTCATGTTCTCTGTGTATATATATCTTCCTACTGTATTTTCCACTGCATGCATCCAATGAAGTGCGTTTTAGCCCACGAAAGCTTATGCCCAAATAAATTTGTTAGTCTCTAAGGTGCCATAAGTACTCCTCGTTCTTTTTGCTGATACAGACTAACATGGCTACCACTCTGGGGAAGAAAATGGGATAACCAAGTAGCCACAGTGTTTTAAATCTGATACCCAGAAGACGGCACAGTATTGCTAGTAAATGAAATAGGTTAGTGTACTGCAAAATGTGTTCTGGTTTGCATGCATATTCAGGGATGCATAGGTATAGGAACCAATCCTGTAAACCCTTTGTGTGTGGAACTCCTATTGGTCAATGCACAGAAGACTTGCATTATTGAATTCAGTATCTGGGCCGCAGCAAACACCTCATCTATATATAAGTTCTCCAGCCATTATTATTTGATACCAATCACTTGACAGAGTTGTATGTTTGGGTGCTGACTTTTAAAGGGGTTTCATCCTGTGCCCAATTTTGTGCTCATTAATAATTGCATCGCCAATGGGGGCGGCGAGAAGCGGCGCGGGCGAGGGATGTGCTGGCCGCAGCTTCCCACCGCCCCCATTGGCCCGGGACGGCGAACCGCGGCCAGTGGGGGCCGCGATCGGCCGAACCTGCCACGTCAGCAGGTAAATAAACTGGCCCGGCCCGCCAGGGTGCTTACCCTGGTGAGCCGCGTGCCAAACGTTGCCGACCCCTGTTATACTCCATTCATCCAATCCATACTTCTTTAACTTGCTGCAAAAATACTGTGGGAGACTGTATCAAAAGCTTTGCTAAAGTCAAGATATATCACATCCACCGCTTTCCCCATATCCACAGAGCCAGTTATCTCATCAAAGAAGGCAATCAGGTTGGTCAGACATGACTTGCCCCTGGTGAATCCATGTTGACTGTTCCTGATCACCTTCCTCTCATCCAAGTGCTTCAAAATAGATTCCTTGAGGACTTGTGCCATGATTTTGCCAGGAACTGAAATGTGGCTGACCGGTCTGTAGTTCCCTGAGTTCTCTTTCTTCTCTTTTTTAAATATGGGCACTATATTTGCCTTTTTCCAATCGTCTGGGTCCTCCCCTGATTGCCACGAATTTTCAAAGATAATGGCCAATGGCTCTGCAATCACATCAGCCAACTCCCTCAGCACCCTTGGATGCATTAAATCTGGAACCAAGGACTTGTGCATGTCCAGCTTTTCTAAATAGTCCTTAACCTGTTCTTTCATCACTGAGGGCTGCTCACCTCCTCCCCATACTGTGTTGCCCAGTGCAGCAGTCTGGGAGCTGACCTTGTCTGTGAAGACTAAGGCAAAAAAAAGCATTGAGTACTTCAGCTTTTTCCTCATCATCTGTTACTCGGTTGCCTCCCCTATTCAGTAAGGGTCCCACACTTTTCCTGACCTCCTTCTTGTTGCTAACATACCTGTAGAAACCCTTCTTGTTACCCTTCACATCCCTTGCTCAGGGCTGGTTTTAGGCCAATTCAGGTGATTCCCCTGAATTGGGTCCCGCGCCCTTGCCGCCACCGGTACGCAGTACCGGGGCAGCCAGGCCCCCCCAGGGGGCAATTGAAAGGGCCTGGGGCTCCCAGCAGGGGCTGGAGACCCAGGCCCTTTAAATTGCCACCAGAGCCCCACTTCTGGAGCCCTGGGGTAGAGCTGTGGGCTCTGGGGGCTATTTAAAAACTCCGGGGCTCCCCTTGCTTCTACCGCCCCGGCCCTTTAAATAGCCGCTGGAGCCCCACCGCTTCCCCAGGGCTCCCTCGGCTATTTAAAGGGCCAGGGCGGTAGAAGCAGGGGAGCCCCGGGCCCTTTAAATAGCCCCCAGAGCCCAGGGGTAGCGGGGCTCCGGGGGCCATTTAACGGGCCAGGGCTCCAGCTATCACTGCCGCCCCGGCCCTCTAAATAGCCACGGGAGCCCCGCTGCTTCCCCAGGGCTCAGCAGCTATTTAAAGGGCCGGGGCAGTAGAAGCAGGGGAGCCCCGGGCCCTTTAAATAACCCCCAGAGCCCTGGAGTAGCAGGGGGCTCCGGTGGCTATTTAAAGGGCCGGGGCTCCAGCTGCCTCTGCCGCCCTGGTCCTTTAAATAGCCATGGGAGCCCCGCTGCTTCCCCAAGGCTCTGGCAGCTATTTAAAGGGCCGGGGCGGTAGAAGCAGGGGAGCCCCTGCTCTGCCCGCAGCCAGCCCCTGCTGCACCCCCTGCCCACACCAGCCCCGCACCCCGCAGCGGCAGCCAGCCCGTCCCGCACCCCCTGCCCACAGCCAGCCCCTGCTGCACCCCCTGCCCGCACCAGCCTCGCAGCCCCTGCCCTGCCCGCAGCCAGCCCTGCACCCTTTGCCTTGCCTCCAGCCAGACCCTACCTCCAGTCAGCACCTGCCCTGCCCCTGCCCTGCCTCCAGCCAGCAATGTACGTAATATATAATTTTGTTATTATTTATATAGTTATGGAAAGTAAATAATACATGGAAGAAATTAAAGGGTTTTTTTTATGTGTTTTTTTTTTTTAGTCATCCCAGCCGGGGCCCCGCACTTCCTAAAGCTGGCCCTGCCCTTGCTAGCTGCCTTGCAACTCCAATTGTGCCTTGGCCTTCCTGATTACACCCCTGCATGCTTGAGCAATATTTTTATACTCCTCCCTAGTCATCTGCTCAAATTTCCACTTCTTGTAAGCTTCCTTTTTGAGTTTAAGCTCACTGAAGATTTCACTGTTAAGCCAAGCTGGTCGCCTGCCATATTTGCTATTCTTTCTGCACATCGGGATGGTTTGTTTCTGCGCCCTCAATAAGGCTTCTTTAAAATACAGCCAGCTCTCCTGGACTCCTTTCCCCCTCATATTAGCCTCCCAGGGGATCCTGCCCATCAGTTCTCTAAGGAAGTCAAAGTCTGCTTTTCTGAAGTCCAGGGTCCATATTTTGCTGCTCTCCTTTCTTCCATTTGTGAGGATCCTGAACTCAACCATCTCATGGTCATTGCTGCCTAGGTTGCCACCCACTTCTACTTTCCCTACCAATTCTTCCCTGTTCGTAAGCAGCTGGTCAAGAGGAGCATGGCCCCTAGTTGGTTCCTCCAGCACTTGTACCAGGACGTTGTCCCCAACACGCTCCAAAAACTTCCTGGATTGTCTGTGCATTGCTGTATTGCTCTCCCAGTGGATGTCAGGGTGATTGAAGTCCCCCATTAGAACCAGGACCTGTGATCTGGAAACTTCAGTTAGTTGTCCAAAGAAAGCCTCGTCTACCTCATCCTTCTGATCCGGTCAGGCAACTTCTCTCCAGTAGATCACATTTCATCCGTAGCTATATTGTAGTACCTAAGTTAAATAGCCTAGAATGGTAAATATTGTAGGATGGGCGTGTTTTAAATGTATTGTTCAAAGTATAATGCAATTTCTGGGAGCATCTCACCTATGTAGCACTATGTCTACTATTGTTAAAAAAATTACACATGCAAAAAATGCTGAAAAGTTTCTTATCTGTTGAGGAATAAGGAAAAGCAGCTAAAAAAAAAAAACCCAACAAAACCTCTATTCCTTGTAAGATGAAATCTAAGTGAAAAAGACTAGGACTCAATGCAAACATGGGATCAGATCCTCAGCTGGTGTAAATGGGTGTAGCACCACTGAAGTCAATGGAGCTACACTGATTCACACCAGCTGAGGACTTGGTCCGTTCTGTTTACAATTAACACTGGCTTTACCAAACAGGTGTACGTAATTATCCTGGAGATCTGTTAATGGGAAATAGATAGGCCTAGTCTCCCCACAGAATAGTAGGGGAGGGAGAAGGGAGAAGGTAAAGGGAAGAGGTAAAGAAAAGAACCGGAGCACACAGGATTATTATTTCCTTTCCTTTAGGGAGGTTCATTCATGGCTGCCTGGATCTCTGGAAAATCATTTGCTATAGTTCTTAGTCAGTAAAAGCTACAGAGATGAAGACAGGGGTGTAGGCTGCCTAAAGCCACAGTCAGCAGTTGTTAGGGGTTCAAGACCACCCTCTGTCTGAGTGTCACCTTTTATAGGGGGTCACACAGTATGCAGTGCTAATTTAAAATGAGCGTCTCTGCATCATAGCTACCAGCTGTAGCGGGCCGTCAGCATACAAGGCTTTCTACCTCAGAGGGTTCGACACTACCTGTTTTGGGCCAAATCCCTTCTGCAGTGTAATGCCCCTGTGCAGGGGCTGTGTGTGCAAGTGAGAGAAGGAGACAGAATCCTTCCCCTGAGGCCATGGAGCAGCGGGAGAGCTACTTAGAAGCATCTGGTCAGGATTTTCAGAGATCAGCCCATCTCTATAATCCTTTGCTACAGTAATTACTGGACATGGACAACATTTTTCCTACAGAGACCTCAGTGTCTTGCTAAGGTTGATAAAGGTACACTTAACAGATTGGGCAGGGATCGGCAACCTTTGGCATGTGGCCCGCCAGGGTAAGCACCCTGGCGGGTCGGGCCATTTATTTACTTGCCGCATCCACAGGTTCGGCCGATCGCAGCTCCCACTAGCCGCGGTTCGCTGTCCCAGGCCATTGGGGACTGCGGGAAGTGGCGCGGGCCGAGGGATGTGCTGGCTGCTGTTTCCCGTAGCCCCTATTGGCCTGGGACAGCGAACCGCGGCTAGTGGGAGCCGCGATCGGCTGAACCTGTGGACGCGGCAAGTAAACAAACTGTTCCAGCCCGCCAGAGGGCTTACCCTGGCGGGCTGCGGGCCAAGGGTTACCAATCCCTTATATAGGGAAATAAAGGCATTGAGAGTCTAAGGGTACATCTACACTGCACAAAAAAACCCCGGCAGTGAGTCTAAGGGCCCAGGTCAATTGACGTGGGCTCACATTATGGGGCTAAAAATAGTGGCGTAGACATTCCGGCTTGGGCTGGATCCCGAGTTATGGAACCCAGTGAGGGGGGATGAGTCTCAGATCCCAGGTCCCAACCCAAGTGGGAATACCTACACTACTATTTTTAGTCCCATAGCATGAGTCCTGCTAGATGAAGTCAGTTGTTCCAGACTCTGAGATTTGCTGCTGTGGTTTTTTTTTTTATTGTGGTGTAGGTGTAGCCTAAGTGCCTTCCCCGTGGTCACAGAGCTGGTCAGAGAAAGAAATCTCAGAGGCCTGACCCTAAACCTATTGCTGCTCCCTGATTACAAATTTTACATCATCAAAACATACTGTCAATATCATGCCTGAACGCCCTGACATTGTTTTCATCATCTTAGCTCTCGTCTCATGCCTCCTCAAACAGTCATGACATGAACCACATCAGGAGAAAAAATGGTATTTAAAATAATTATTTTCTGTCTAATTCCTCCTCTTTTCAGCCTTTGCTCGTTAGCCTCATATGATCTCTCTTCCTTTTCTCAACAGCTGGCAGTCTAGATTCTATTCAAGAGAGGTTCCTACTTCACATACCCTCACATATCCACTCCACCTTTCTCCCCAAAGAAAGCCTGTTAATAATTTTTTTAAAATATTTTCCACAAACTCTTTTCCAGTTCATAAAGTGCCATGTTGTCTCTCCAGATTGAGAGGGCAATTAACATAGCTGATGGCCGGGTCATTGATAATACACGTGGCAGGAGGACAGTTTTCTATGGCAAATGGACGTTTTTACTCAAGTATTAGGCTGCCCCCTTCCCCACCAAATAAACACTCATATTCTCATCACCACCACAACAACCCCTCGTACTAACATTTTCCAAGGTTAGGTGAGACAAGTGCTACCTGAGCAGCAGGTGGTGGCTAAGTTGGGTATTGTAAACTACAGACTGCCTTGCGGTCTCTGAACACTATGGGCCAGATTCAGGAGTGAATCCCCTGAAATAAATGGAGGTACACTGATGTAAATTTGGTTTAAGTGAGATGAGAATCAGGCCCAATATGGTGTTTAGTTTACCATCTGGATGAGTCATTTTCTAGCAGCAATGGAGCTATGCTAATTTACACCTGCTGAGAATCCGTGTGTAAGGCCCCAGCCTTGCTCACATTGAAGTAAATGGCAAAGCTGTGCCCAGGTTCAGGTCCATAAAACCTAATTCTCCTCTCACTTACTCTGTGTTTTACACCAGCATGACTCCCTTGGTGTCAAATGAACCATTTCTGATTCACACAAGTGTAAACTGGAGGCATAGCAGGCTCATTAGTTTTAGTCTCACTTTCTGTTTTCTCAAACCTTTCCCAGCAGAAATCTATTTGAGAAGGTTTGGCCAGGGAATTGCTTTGGGTTTCTTGTGTTTATACTGTAGTCAAACAAAAACTAAGCAAGACAAGACACACTTTATCAGACGGCTAACTACAAAAAGGTTAATAGTTTACATGCGTTAATGCTATCCCTGGGTTTCCACAAGATGGAACAGAGAATCAGCCATTTGGGTTTGGCATCTTCCCTCCTTAACATTCTGTCATCCACTTGGATGTTTTGTTCAGTGACCATCTGTTTTTTTCATCAGAAACAAAGTGGAGCAGGTCATGCAGCCACGTTAAAAAAATCAACATGCAAATATTCCACAGAGAAAGAGGTCACTGTACTTTATCAAGCTGCAGAAATCAGCCCAAACAATGTCTTGAAAAATCTTGTTCAGACCACAAAAAGGGTAGCGGGGGAAGATCTATGGAAAGAATACATTAGGAAACTTGGAACACTGGCAATTTAAAGATGCCAAGGTTAATTTCCAGGATTATAAATGATAGAAATCAAGGCAAATGTGAACTTGCTTTGAAAGAGAGTCAGTCCCCAATTTCTGGTTTTACTTCAGCTGTGGAATTTGGGATTTGTGCTCTCCCTTCTCTATGACTTTTATATTTATGGACTACAGGCCACATTGCATTACATTTTATTAATATAATTAGCCTTAAAGTAACTTGACCCATTTCATTTCTTTGTCTCCAGGCAATGTCAGTGAATGAATAGATCAGCCACACTGATGCCTTCCGTGCTGCGATATCTGCAGAAAGTGTATTTAATGGATCACTCATGCCTCTTCGTTTGCTCCTTCCATAACAATTACATATGCTGGGTTGCCTTGCTAAGAGTCTCATGATTGTCCCTGGTATCGACTCAGGGAAACCAAAAGTCTGTGTCTCTACATTTGTGCAAAAAATGCCTTGGAATCACTGCACCAATCTATCCAATGATACAACAGACTCATCGGCACTCCTCAAAAGAAAGCCTAGTCATTGGACCCAAATGAAAGCATCCTCATTGAAATGGCATTTTCTTATCACCAGGAATTCCTATCAATGGGGACAAAAGATAACCTACGTGGCTATCCTGATTCAGAATGTTCTATTAATCTTTCACTGCTATATTAAGATCCATTCGTGTTGATTGCCAAATCAGCAAAAGGCAAGAGGAAAGACCTAAGAGGGTCTTACCTTGTGCATATAAAGGCAGGAAATGAGATGGCTGGTCACAGAGCAGAAACCAACATTTCAGCAGGATTTTTTTATATTGTATGTGTTAGTCAAAGGGCAGTGTGTCGAACTAAATTGGTCGAGCTGAACTGCTCCAACGAAAAGTAAGAGAAATGTTCAAACTAAAATTGGATGGGTAAAAGTCCAGGTGACTATGTTGCATACAAGGACCTCAAAGAAATCTCTTAGTGTCACAGCAGAAAATAATCCTAAATCTAATAGGGTGGCCAGTAGCAGTAGTTGCACCATGGTAGCTGCTGGCAGGCTGACCCATATGACTGATCTTGCCATTCAGAAGGAAGAGGAAAAAGTGAGTAATGAACATTACAACTAAATTAATTTTTGTCTCAGTTTATGATAAGAATTATCTTTAAAGGTTATTTTTATAGCCAAAATAACTGTGTAATCATGAGATTCTTTCTATGGGGTCACTATCGGGACTTTCAGGGGCCGTAATAAACTATTACCAGGGCCATATTAGGACTATCTTGGAGAATCCAGCATGGGAAGCATTGTGGAACAGGAAATTTCTACCTTTGCAGAGGCAACACTCTTAGGGATCTTTTGTGGCATTTACTTCTAGGCTGCAGTAGAAGTTGGGTGCAGCACCCACAAGTGCTCCTAGAAGTAACATGCATCAAGGCAGGACTACATAATAGCTAGACCATTCCTGACAGGTGTTTCTCTAGCTTGTTCTTAAAAGACTACAATGATGGAGATTCCACAACCTCCCTAGGCAATTTGTTCCAGCGCTTAAATACCCTGACAGGAAGTTTTTCCTAATGTCCAAACTAAACTTCTCTTGCTGCAATTTAAGCCCATTGCTTCCTGTCCTGTCCTCAGAGGTTAACAAGAACAATTTTTCACCCTCCTCCTTGTAACAACCTTTTATGTACTTGAAAACTGTTATCATGTCCCCTCCTAGTCTTCTCTTCTCCAGACCAAACAAACTCAATTTTTTCAATCTTCCTACATAGGTCATGTTTTCTAGACCTTTAATCATTTTTGTTGCCCTACTCTGGTCTTTCTCCAATTTGTCCACATCTTTCCTGAAATGTGGCACCCAGAACTGAACACAATACTCCAGCTGAGGCCTTATCAGCACGGAGTAGAGCGGAAGAATTACTTCTCGTGTCTTGCTAGCTTAAAACACTCCTGCTAATACATCCCAGAATGATGTTCATTTTTTTTGAAGCCATGTTACACTGTTGACTGATATGTAGCTTATGATCCACTATAATGCCAAGATCCCTTTCCGCAGTATTCCTTCCCAGCAATCATTTCCCATTTTGTGTGTGTGCAATTGATTGTTCCTTCCTAAGTGGAATAGTTTGCATTTGTCCTTGTACATGAAGCTCATCTATCAAATGCCAACTTTTGGCTGGATTCTTGGAAAATTTGTCTCTTTCTACTAACTGATATGTAATTCAGAAATGGAAGATATCATGTGCTGCTTTCTGATCCTTTGAAAACATTAAATCATGAAAATATCTGATTTATTTCATTTCTCCCCCTTCCTGTAATCTTGCCAGAGTGGTCATGACCACAATAAGTGAACTGAAGTGACTGGTATTTGTCTCATATATAAAATGTGTTTACTTAGGGACCTCATTTATGAAAATAATAATGCAAGAGAGTTTTTGGCTAGAATGAAGTTTATAAAGAAGTAACATTTAATCATTAGCGACTGAAGCTGCACTCAGGCTGAACGGTGGTGTTCAAATTGACTTCTTGAATCAATTTATTCTATTTCTGGTATTAAGCTTCAACCTGGCACGGTCCTATGGTTGTCCATAATTCAGGGGATAATACTATGTCAGTATACTCTTAACTGCTGTTCTTAGCATTCTGAATTGGATTTATTAAAAGTTACCAACATTTTTTAAAAAAGTTTTTGCACTCTCTTAACTTGTATAGGCAATAATGTATTTTTGAGGAAAGATACAGGACCATAAAAATTGCCCTACTGGATCAGACCAGAGGCACATCTAGTGAAATATCCTGTCTTTTCTCCATACCAGATGCTTCAGAGGAAGATGCATAGAGTCTTGTGCAGCTACAAAATTTGTATCTGCATCTGATCCGCAAAAATGGTCCGCAGATATAAAGCGGATATCCACAGATTTGCAGAGCTCTAAAGATGCATGAAACACTGAATTGGGCAGCTCACAGATGAAAGTTCTTCTTAGGCCCTATCATTTAGGCTTTTTCCTGCAAGATGCAGTGATGGCCCCAATTTAGCAAAATATTTAAACACATGTTTAACTTTAAGCACATGTGGTTCCATTGACTTCTGCTTGCAGGATTGTGCTGTTAGTGGTTGGCTTGTGCCATGAACCATGAGAATTTTATCTTCTTCCCCCCAAAAAAATTGATATCAAGATCATCCTAAGCTTCAAAAAAGGATTAGAAAGTGAGAACATATCATTTGTCTTATGTAATATAACTGTGGATGTCACATTATCCATATAACAATTATTCCTCTTTTGAATCCTACATGTCTCCATAAAATCTTGTGGTAATGAGTTCCACAAGTTAGTTCTGCATTTTTTTAAAAAAAGATTTCCTTTTAATAATCCTAAATTTGCTGCCTGTGAATATGCCTCATCAGACATGACTTTATTACAGTATATTGGCACGGCCATGCTGTTATTAGAGATCAGTGTGAGTCAAGTTTTTTTATGCGTCTGCTGGAACAGGAAGTGGTGGTGGTGATCAGTAGGCACACTGATCTCTCTGAGTTAGTCCCAAACCAGTGCTCCTGCATGGGATTTTGGGGACTATGCTATTGGTATTGTTGTCTCTGGTATTTAGAGGGTATTTTTCATTTGGTAAAGGGATACTATTTATTTTGCCTCTTCATAGATCAGATAAGGCTATGTGTTGCCTCAAGTGACTGTTTCCTTAACATAAGCACTGGCCTCATCTATGTACTAAAGCTCAGTTCTTCTTTCACCCCCCAAAACACCTCCTTGTTCATCTTTTGGAAAATGATAACATCAGTGAGGTCATTCCAGAATTAGATGTTATGCAAAATGGCCCTTGCCAGTATTTCACAATCAGACCATTAAGTTATAAACACATCTAAAAGTTGATATTATATATATTCATTTATTGATAAAGACATAAATAAGCAAAGTCTAAAACCCTCATCAATTTGAGTCCTTTTCTCAAAGGCAAAGATCTTAAAAATAGATAACCCACACTTCTAAAACCTGTATTAGAAAGAGAAAAACTTGATGTGTTTTTAAGATACTTAGAAAAGAGAAGTACACAAGGAGCTGGCTATTTCTTAGCAAGAAAAATGCCTTTGAAAACCTTTCTATACTCCAGGTATCTTCCTCAAAACCACATCTAACATGGGTCTAATCTCCGTGCTCAATAACATCATTATTAAACAGTCACACATCACATACAACATGTTTATCATTTTAACATTACTGCTCAGGATCAGGTTTAAATTATGGTCTGTAAAACCACTGTAGATCCTGTTCCTTTTATTTATTTAAGATCTATTAGCTTTCTATAAAATGAATATTTAATACCATGTGAGAAGATTAATTGCAAGTATTCTTTGGCTGTTTTTAACCTTTTAAGGGCATTTCTCTGCCTGAAGCAAAAAGCGGTATCATTAAGGAGCATACATTTTTAGTGCACCAGATAAGCAGCAATATGAAAGGAATGAGATTTTTACATTTCAGACATGCTATTTGATTTATTACTGGATAAGAGGTTTTTTTAACCAGTGACAGCCAAAATGTTGTTCAAAGTTTTCACACACCTTCTTTCTATACACAGGATATTTTATCATGTTTTCTGTGAGTATGATGGGGTAAATTCTAGCAATTGATCCCCATGCTCCTAGAAGCAATATAAGATGGAGGACAGGATGGCTCAGGGAGGCTGGGGAAAAAAAGCAAAGCAATGGAGCAGCACATACATGCCTCTATTTTATATGCTACAGCTATAAATTCATACATTCCAGAAGTGACCACTGTGATCCTCTAGTCCAACCTCCTATATAACACAGGGCATATGTGCAGTTGGTCACTGGCCTAAGTAGATTGTGAGCTCCCCAGGGCAGGGATCCTATTTTTGTTCTGTGTTGGTCCAGCATGTAGCACAGTAGGGCACTGGTCTATGATTGGGTTGTCTAGATGCTCCTGCAATACAAACAATAAATACTAATAATACTCAGACCCCAAGTCCTCAGAGATGTCCCTTTGGAGCACTGGCAGGCACATCAGCCAATCTTCTAGCTTTCAAGGCAGCACTAGGAGGGTAGTATAGTATGGAATGGGGGAGGTGCACCCATTTACTGGCCTACTACAACAAATATGCAACACAAGCTTAGGTGTTATACAAGGCATAGATGACATCCATGTTATAAACTGCAGAGCCATGTAATACACTGAATTTAGCATGAACCTGTGACTTACTCAGGTGCCCTCTGCCTAGTGATCCCTCTTCCCTTGGATCATATCTAACCTCTGAGCAGCTTCAAACAGCCACCATCATTTATAAATCAGACAGCCAGAGATACGTGTCTGCCTTCTCCCTACCAAATATGGAATCCCATCCACATGAAAATTACATCTGCCCATGAGCACAGAAGGGCATTACCAATCCATGGCCCAATACTTGTCACTACACGTTCAAGGTCTGCTATCTCATCACCCATCAGAGTTAGGAATGAGACCTTTAGCCCATTGGAAAAGAAAGATTCCCAACTTTTCAACGGGATTTAAAACACTTTCTAAGATCCCAAGATACTGCTTTTTAAACCAGGACATTTTTGTGCATAGAAAAGATAATTTGTAGAGCTTTTTCAAATGAATTGGGTCATGGTACTGCAATGAGACTTCACGCAATGTGACTGCTACACCAGAGTGTAGTCTCATAGCAGGGTATGTGTTTTTTCCCCTCTCCCTCATCAGCCTGTACAGTAGGACTCACAGAATTTACGGGGGGGTGGGGGGGAAATACAATAAAAAGGGCCCGACAGCATTTTTTTAAAACACTCTAAAACATTTATAAAATAATTTGCAAAAGTGGGCTTATACACACTACATAACGGTGTGGCATGTCATTAAGGTTTTATTTGTATTCATTTCAGATGGCTTGTGCGTACACACACACACACACACACACACACACACGCAAATTGCCAAGATTTTTATAAGTGACATCTGGTGCTTCACTTATTGGGTGCCCCACGTGAGATCACATAAAGGGACCTGTTTTTTAGGAAGCTCTGAGCACCCATCTTTGAAAATCAGGCCCTTTTCAAAGTTTCTCCACTTGGATATCCAAAAATAATTATGCGCTATTGAAAATCCTGGTAATATATTATTCATTAAAAAAACAAAACAAAACAAAAACAACCCCACATGACTTTCTAAAGAAGGTCCCAAGATCATCGAGGTCTTGGCAAATGAGGTCCTGTCAAACATTTACAAACAAGTGTTCTTAAAATTGAATTGCTTGTTGAGTGGTAAGAGCCATTATTTCCTTATCTTTTGTTGTTCCTTTCTTTCTTTACTAAGATATTGCTTTCCTGTGTACTATTAAATTCCTCATCCTGTTAGGGAAAAAAAGAAGAGAAATATTGTCCTAAACTGCTTGGACATATTGTCACTGTGGTTTCCTATTAACTTTTTGCTGATTCCTGCTTACTTATCATGTGCTTTAATGTTCTGTTACACTTTCCAGAAGCAGCGTGTCTCTGGTGCTTTGTCTCTGAAGCATTAACACTTGCTGTGAGTTCCTTCGCTGCCATTGTCTTTGTCACGTAAAATAGCCTCATTAGGATCCCAAGAACAACCGGGTCGGCTATTTTAATAGAATGATATTTTCCATGATAGCAAAAGGTTGTGATATCAACCTCTGCTATGACCCCCAAAACAAAATCACTTCCATTCACATTATTAACTTCTGCCTGTGGGAAACAGCCAGAGTCTGAATATCCTTTTATCCTCAACGCTGTATTTCTTTATTTGTATTTGCCTGGTTCCTGTTGTAATGCATCTAACCTATACACAAACAGGCTTCTCTGTGTTCATTCCCCAGCATTCTTCAAATATTCACATTCTTAAAATACCATCTCCTTCCTTATTTTCTCAATTCCTTATTTGTTTACTCTCAAAAGCTGCTTTGTTGCTGCCCACACTGAGCTGGGGAAAATGTATAATCTAGTCCTCCTTTATTTTAGATGTACAGTAGAATGTTAATGTCTTTGTTGCCAGCCACTAGAAAGCTTTATTGAGGACAAATCTACATGCCACTGAAATTGTATAGCATGAATGTTCCCTAAGTATGTAATATTCTTCAAATTAATTGGATTCCATGGGGTATATTCTCCTCACAATGTGCAGGGATTTTAAACATATAACTTCCATTAATGTTAATGGGAGTTACCCATTTAAATCCCAGCACATCTAGATGGGAATATTACCCCTATGTATTTAAAATAGGATATCTTTAAACCAAGCCTGGTCCACCTTCCTGTGAACTATTACAAATAATGACTACAATTTTCTCCGATGGATTGAAAGATAACAAGTCCTACCAAGCCATCACTTTAAAGCACTTCCACACCACTAACTCTAATGATACCAGCCTCAAAAACCCCACTGAAACACATAAATAAAAAGTCATTATTAGGACTTTTGCTGTTCTTCATTACAAAACAGAGTGTGGCGCCTGAGATCAGTCTTGAAACAGAAGTGAAATGGATGCGAAACAACATTCCCTTTTGTTGTTTTCGTCTTTCCCAGTAGCACTAACAGCATTTCCATGGGATTTGAAATTAGATGTATAACCAGAGCATCTGTGCATCTGTGAGATTCTTAGTACAATCTCAGCATGGATTGTTGTTTAATATTAATAATATTGTTCATAAGCCGAAGAAAGAACTTTGGTTGCACTTATATTGCCAGTTAGGAAATAAAAATAATCTTACTATAGTTCTATGACCAGGATGGACTTATTTAAAAAAAAAGAAGAAGAAGCAGGTATAACTAATTTGAAATTTTAAAAAGTCAAACAAAAAAACCCACATCTCTGTCATAAAACAGAGACAAAATAATTTACTGCAGACCATAAATAAATAACCACAGTAATTGCACTGTGACACGATTAGGGAAAGTTTAAATTATTTTCCACCAGACTCTTTAAATTCAGTAGTTAACATCTATACATTCATCAGTTAACTAGTCACTTGTAGTGTAGCCATTAAGGGAAATAATTCTACACTGAGCGATACTGTACAAGGAGCCTGAAAACCAGCACATTTGTACTTTGGCCGCAGCAAACACAGCTATAGAACTATTTTCTGTGACTCAGGTTTTAAAGGTCAGACCAAAAACATGGTTACAATATCTAGACCCAATCCGGCTAGGTGCCTAGCATCTTTGTTTTCCATTGATATAGATCAGGGGTCGGCAACGTTTGGCACGCGGCTCGCCAGGATAAGCACCCTAGCGGGCCGGGCCAGTTTATTTACCTGCTGACGCGGCAGGTTCGGCCAATCGCGACCCCCACTCACTGCTGTTCGCCGTCCCGGGCCAACGGGGGTGGTGAGAAGCGGCGCGGGTGAGGGATGTGCTGGCCGCAGCTTCCCACCACCCCCATTGGCCCGGGACGGCGAACCGTGGCTAGTGGGGGCCGCGATCGGCCGAACCTGCCACGTCAGCAGGTAAATAAACTGGCCCGGCCCGCCAGGGTGCTTACCCTGGCGAGCCGCGTGCCAAACATTGCCGACCCCTGCCCTAACCTATGTCTGAGCTGTTGAAGTCCTCAAATCATGGTTTAAAGACTTCAAGGTGCAGAGAATCCTCCAGCAAGTAACCCGTGCCCCACGCTGCAGATGAAGGCAAAAAAAAACAAAAACAAAAAAAAAAAACCCAGGGCCCCCGCCCAACCTCCCCTGAAGGAAAATTCCTTCCTGACCCCAAATATGGTGATCAGCTAAACCCTGAGCATGTGGGCAAGACTCACCAGCCAGACACCCAGGAAAGAATTATCTGTAGTAACTCAGATCCCACCCCATCTAACATCCCATCACAGGCCATTGGGCATATTTACCACTAATAGTCAAAGATCAATTAATTGCCAAAATTAGGCTATCCCATCATACCATCCCCTCCATAAATTTATCAAGCTTAGTCTTGAAGCCAGATACGTCTTTTAGCCCCACTGCTCCCCTTGGAAGGCTGTTCCAGAACTTCACTCCTCTGATGGTTAGAAACCTTCATCTAATTTCAAGTCTAAACTTCCTGATGGCCAGTTTATATCCATTTGTTCTTGTGTCCACATTGGTACTGAGCTTAAATAATTCCTCTCCCTCCCTGATATTTATCCCTCTGATATTCATATTTCATATTGATCCCCATCTTTTCCAATTTAACTAATAATTCCCCATGTGGAACTGTATCAAATGCCTTACTGAAATCAAGGTAAATTAGATCCACTACATTTCCTTTGTCCCAAAAATCTGTTACCTTCTCAAAGAAGGAGATCAGGTTGGTTTGGCATGATCTACCTTTTGTAAAACCATGTTGTATTTTGTCCCAATTACCATTGACCACAATGTCCTTAACTACTTTCGCCTTCAAAATTTTTTCCAAGACCTTGCATACTACAGATGTCAAACTAACAGGCCTGTAGTTACCCGGATCACTTTTTTTTCCTTTCTTAAAAATGGGAACTATATTAGCAATTCTCCAGTCATACGGTACAACCCCTGAGTTTACAGATTCAGTAAAAATTCTTGCTAATGGGCTTACAATTTCATGTGCCAGTTCCTTTAATATTCTTGGATGAAGATTATCTGGGCCCCCCGATTTAGTCCCATTAAGTTTTGAGTTTGGCCTCTACCTCGGATGTGGTAATATCTACCTCGATATCCTCATTCCCATTTGTCATCCTACCATTATCCCTAAGCTCCTTTATCATTAAAGACTGAGGCAAAGTATTTGTATAGATATTGGGCCATGCCTAGATTATTCTTAACCTCACTCCATCCTAAATTTTTAGCAGTCCCACTTCTTCTTTCTTTGTTTTCTTATTTATATGGCTATAGGACCTTTTACTATTGGTTTTAATTCCCTTTGCAAGGTCCAACTCTGCATGGCTTTTGGTCTTTCTCACTTTATCCCTACATGTTCTGACCTCAATAAGGTAGCTTTCCTTGCTGATCCCTCCCATTTTCCACTCCTTGTAGGCTTTCTGCTTTTTCTTAATCACCTCTCTGAGATGCTTGCTCACCCAGCTTGGTCTACAACTCCTGCCTATGAATTTCCCCCCCTTTCTTGGGATGCATGCTTCTGATAGTTTCTGCAACTTTAACTTGAAGCCACACTACAGCATTGTTATTTATCAGAGAATTACCAACGTGCCGTAAACCAAGTAGCTGGCCTGACCCTGCCAGGGGCTGATGCTCTAACTCCTACTGAAGCCACTTAGAATCACAGGCCACTCCCATACTTTCCAGGATCAAGCTGATAGACAGTGGTAGGAAGCCCTTCATGCCATGATGACTAATCTGTCATTCTTGCAGTTTCTACTGATTTGTAATAACCTCACTCTGGTGCATGATCTAGTTACTCATTAAGGCTCATTTATGCCTCCAGTGGTGTGGAGCTCTTTCGTATGCTCAGGGAGCATACTTACTGCCCTTCCACTTCAGGGACAGCAGTGTCTGGCCAGCCCTGAGGAACAAAGGAGACTGGGAGGAAAAAGGATTGCAAATATCAACATGTATAGAAACTTACACACTGCCATACTGGATTAACTAGTGGTCCATCAGGTCTGTAGCCAGAACCAAATGCTTCAGAGGAACTTCCTAATCAGCCAATTATGAAATAGTCTCCATTGCAGCAGAAGTTTCTTCCTGACCCGTGTTTGGTACTGAATGGTGTAAACCAGGGGTCGGCAACGTTTGGCACGCGGCTCGCCAGGGTAAGCACCCTGGTGGGCCCGGCCAGTTTATTTACCTGCTGACGCGGCAGGTTCGGCCGATCGTGGCCCCCGCTGGCTGCGGTTCGCCATCCCGGGCCAATGGGGGCGGCGGGAAGCTGCGCGGGCGAGGGATGTGCTGGCTGCGGCTTCCCGCCACCCCCATTGGCCTGGGACGGCGAACCGCGGCCAGTGGGGGCCGCGATCGGCCTAACCTGCCGCGTCAGCAGGTAAATAAACTGGCCCGGCCCGCCAGGGTGCTTACCCTGGCGAGCCGCGTGCCAAACGTTGCCGACCCCTGGTGTAAACTCTGAAGCATGAGGATTTATACATTTGAGACATATCTAACATAAATCTAGAT
>NW_020698242.1:5333330-5333503 GCF_002925995.2 Terrapene triunguis
ATCTAGATTTATGTTAGATATGTCTCAAATGTATAAATCCTCATGCTGCAGAGTTTACACCAGGGGTCGGCAACGTTTGGCACGCGGCTCGCCAGGGTAAGCACCCTGGCGGGCCGGGCCAGTTTATTTACCTGCTGACGCGGCAGGTTCGGCCGATCGTGGCCCCCGCTGGC
>NW_020698242.1:5333603-5335015 GCF_002925995.2 Terrapene triunguis
AGGGTGCTTACCCTGGCGAGCCGCGTGCCAAACGTTGCCGACCCCTGCCCTAGATCAACTAAACCTTTGTTCTTCAACAGGATTAAGTGGGGAGAAAACAGGGCAGACATGGCAAGCATGAGTTGGGGCTAATGTGTGGCAGTTTTGTGTCTGGTCTCTATTCTATGAGGAAGAACCCTACAGTCTACAAAAGCCTGGGCTGAAAGTGTCCTATGGTCATTCTTTTTTGGCTGTTAAGGGGCTTGTAAGCTATTGAACTTTTATCCTCCAAAAGCTTATATCTTCTGGTCCAACAGTCTGCTGCTGATAATCTCCTTGTCTTCAGAAGAATGACATGCAGACAAGCAAGCAAATATTATGCTACTTGTTACACACATACACACACGATGGCAGGCAGAGGTTGTGAGATGGTTATCACAGATCACGTGTTAGCATCTTCAGCACTTATCTAGAGATGAGTAACTGCAGCTCAGAGAAAGTATAATTCTCTCCTTCCTTCTTCTGGTTGTTTTGCTTATTGCATCACTTTGCAAGAGTTCTGTTCTCAGCACCCCCTTTCCCACACTGACTTCCTTGCAGACTATTGATTCAATAGTTTTAAAGCTACCTTCTCTCTGATCAGGTCCAGAGTGTCAGAGAAGCTAATCACTTGCAGCTCCAAAATGACTTCAGAGCGGGCTGTGGGTGCTCATTACTTCTGAAATGCAGGCCTTGAATGCTATTGCTCCTCTTTCGCAATGGTCTCTCTTCCCTTGCCTCTGCGTCTTCTATTCCTACTCCTACGCTGCTGAACACTGGGGAGCCACACTCCATTTCTGATTCCTTCTTTCTTCCCAATGCCTTTGTTTCTCATCCCTGACTCCTATGCCTGCAACATATGCAAATGTCTCACCTTTGCAAAACGCAAATGTCTCACCTTTCCCACCAAACTCAGCCTTCGTCTCCATTATCCTCCCTGTTGCCCAGGCCTGTGTCTCAGTGCCATCCTCAACTCCAATCTCCCCTCTATTTTGTTATTTTGTGTCCCAAGCTTCCAGGAGCCCTGCTGAATGTCTACACTGACTCGGTGTTAAGTTAATAGCTAGCAGCTTTATTGAGGTTATCCAGCCAGCCTGGAGTTCTTCCCAGAACTGAGCAAACTCTCCTCAAGTGTCCTTCCCCAGCATGTAGAGTATCTCGTGTAAAACCTGGAAGGGATGAATTGGGTTGACATCTCCCCTGCATGTTCCAGTGTCCTGCTGTGGGGGCATGCAAGAGCGAAGAAGGATTTTAAAAGCCGTTCCTCCCCCCGCACCCTTATGCCTGCCACATGGGGTCCGGGCACAATTACAGCCCTACTTGGCGCTGTACTGTCTGCACCTAGATCAGGGGTCGGCAACGTTCGGCACGCGGCTCGCCAGGGTAAGCACCCT
>NW_020698242.1:5335115-5370096 GCF_002925995.2 Terrapene triunguis
GGGGCGGCGGGAAGCGGTGTGGGCGAGGGATGTGCTGGCCGCAGCTTCCCGCTGCCCCCATTGGCCCGGGACGGTGAACCGCGTCCAGTGGGGGCCGCGATCGGCCGAACCTGCTGCATCAGCAGGTAAATAAACTGGCCCGGCCCGCCAGGGTGCTTACCCTGGCGAGCCACGTGCCGAACGTTGCCGACCCCTGATGTAAACATATTGGCCTAAATTCTTTGGGACAAGCTCATTTACTCCCCTGGATTCGCACAGATGTAACTAAAAGCAGAATTGGTCCCATTGCTTTTTAAATGTCAACCGTGGACCTCTGAATATGGAAGTAGCTGTCTGTTTATAAGATGGGTAAATTCAGGCACAGGCATGTTAAATGACTTGCCCAAAGTAAAGTTACTTAATCTACAATCATGAGTCCCTGATCATGAGTCAGTGGCAGAGTTAGGAATTGCACCCAGAAGTCCTAACTCATACTCTCTCCCCTATTCAAACTATTGGCCCAGCCGTACGTGGGATTTGATTTCCATGTCCACTGCAGTCGAGAATGCAGGGTGCATGGTGATAGTGAGAGACTGGAGCCATGTACACCAGAGAAGGCACCCTGGAACCTGATCCTGGCCTCATCTTTCTGCTGCCCCTGCTTGTGTTACCTATTCACCTTTCTGCACTGCTGCTATTGGGTGCCTCCACTGACTCACCAGGGATCTACTGGTAAGATCAATATGAATGGAAAAGAAAACTAACAGCAAGAAAATTGTACTGTTGGCACGAGAGAGAGAAAGAGAGAGAGAGTTGCTGAAAAACTGTAAAGGCACTGAGGAGGAAGGTTGCTTTTCTTTTCTCTCTTTGGTGCTGCAAATCCTAACTAGAGTCTGTAAGGGAGGAAGGCATGATTACGTTGTGTCACCCACAGCTTGAATGTTTGTGTGTGTGTCTGATGTCACAACTCTTGAGTGGCCCACTGCGCCATCGTTCTGATGTAGCAGAACACTGAGCATGCGAAAGCTTCATTTAATCAAACCCTGCCACCGACATGAGGGAGTCCGTGGGATGGATGCCTGTGCACGGATCTGTATAATGACATGGCAATTTTTTGTTGCTTAATTGGGTGCATCACACACTCCCATGAACTCAGGTAAAATTACATGAGAAAATCCTGAAACTCCCACATCATTTGCTTTACAGTGAATGGACCTCTGTGTATGTATAAAACAAATGCTAATGTGAACCTGGTCCAAGGCCGAGGATTGCTGTTCGCTATTTTTTTGGCATACCTCTTTAATACTTTCTTCAGACTTTCAAAATCCCTCAGCTAATATTGCTGGAAAAGCTATTTGCAGGGAAATGTTGACAGTCACACCGAAGGATGCCTCCTCTTTATTCCTTTTAATCTGCCTTTGTTCGGGTGCTTTCCAGTGTATTACAGCTCCCATTGCTAGACATTATATTTGGGAAAACTGCTTGCTCGTTTAAAAAAAAAAAAAGCACTTGTGAGCCTAGGGTGAACTTAATTAACATCGCTGGAGGGACAGCAATAAGGTACTTAACAGGGCTATACTGAGCCTTGCGAAACATGAACAAGTCAAAATATTATTGACGTATTCAATTATTTGCAGTTGTGGGGGTTTCAGGTTCTCTGATGCCTTCTGAAAATAATAAAGCACTTAAAAGTTCCGCTTTCACTTGGCTGACCTAGCGGTCTAGCAATAGCACAGTGTGTTACCCTGGGAGGGAGCCGAGCTGAAGCCAGCATAGGGTTAGGAGTGCTGAGAAAGCAGTACACGGAGTCCCTCAGGAGGGGAACAGCTCACATTCATGTCTAGGGGCTCTTCCTGCCTGCCCCGTGTTCTTTCTTTATTTTATTATTAGCATGTCTAAGACGCCAATCACCATGGTAACTACTAGGCGCCCATAATTCCTTTGCATTTATGGAGCGCTTTCCACCAAACACTAATTAAATTAACCTCACACATTCCCCACTGGGCATTAGGTCCTGTTATCCAGGGATATTTTCACAGGTGGGAAGACTGAGGTACAGAGAGGTTAAATGGCTTACAGAAGGTCAGGATGTCTGTGGCAATTCAGGTCTCCTGACTCCCAGTCCTGTGTCTTAACGACATCAGCCTTTCTCCTTTTCCCCAAGACTTCCTGTCAGTTCCTTTCACAAAGAACAGAATTAAACCAACCTATCTGTCTGTCTACTTCAGTGGTCCTTGCTGCCTCCCTTCATGTTTGCCAGCTCTTTGAGAACATAACGTCAGCTTCACACAAACCGAACCTTGAACCCACGGCTTTGTTCAAGAGAGTTCAAGGTTTGATGCAAGTATTTTTCACAGCTCTTTGCCAGAAAGAGTTGCATCTGGCCATGCTCACCGAGAGGGATAGGCACCATGACCTTGGGACTGTAGTGTTAGAAATGAGAGGGCATGAAGGGATGCTCAAGACTTTGAGATGAGCCTGAAAGATCCTGCTGCTGGAGGAAAACAAGCTAAATTGTATAACTGAGCTGTGTCCCTGTCAGTCTTAGAGGGTTAGCCTCCCTTCTGTACAAGTATTTTATTGAGTGTCATAGGCATTCATTGAGGGGGAAATATCCTTTGTCATTGACGCTCACCACTCAGCCCACAGGTTAGCTTTGCACACCTAGCACCAAAATCCCATGCACAGCAAGATCATGAGGCAGCAATCTCATTCCTACAGTTTGCTTTACATTTCAGAAGCACACAGGGCTCTGTTGCAAGAAGTTGCAATTTCCCACTGGCTCAATAGTGTCATTTTCAATCCTATGTTACTTCTTGTTTTAGGATCATCTTAGCTTGAAGGCCACACGGAAGCTTACACAACGATGAGCTACCTATCGGCTAAATGGCAGGAAGCCTGCAAGCTAAGTGGCCGTGTGAAGGGAGAGGAATAGTTTGCTGCAATTCCACTGTGCACGTCACTAGAAGAATTATGGTCAAATTTCCTATATATCCATAACATCTGTGTGGCTAATAAAATTGACAGAGATTGTCATAATCAGGCTGTGCTCTCCAGTGGAAGAATTATATCTGAGCATTTGGAAATCTCATACACAAGCAGTTACTGAGGGAGTATGCTGTAGAGATTAAGCTGTTTCTGTTTTGCAATGGTTACCCTCACTGAAAGGCAAAACCTGCTTTTGCCCTGCAACAAGGGTTTCAGAAAACTAATACTATTAAATGGAGCACATGTATTATCGAAATAATTCTACATTTGTGCATGCACAAACATGCACACACATTTATTTACATGCACAAAATTTCAGAACTGCAAAATCTGTTGGAAAAGTCTAACGTGAAATTGTATAGAAATGCACTAGGAGCTAAATCACTCCAGGACCAATTAAGAGCTGTGTTGCAAAAGAGGCATAGTCCTGATCCCTTACCAAGCACTTGCCAACTCCTTTGGCATGGCTAGTGCCCTGAACTGGCCCTGCACTCAGGACTATGCAGCCACTGAAGTTGTTCTTGTAAATGCCCAGTTAGTACCAAGTATGCACCAAGGAATCAACTACTGTGCATGCTTCAGTGGAAATGCGAAGCAATGCAACTTCTTCACAGAAAGTCGGACTGTATCAGCTTGCAGAATTTTTGTGTGTCTAATCAGTGCAATTTCTAAACTGTACCATTGTGTTAAAGAGTTGGTAAAATCCATGCTGGGTATAAAATATATTCAACTATTAAAACATCTAAAATATATTCAACTATTAAAACATCATAGTTTCCCTAAGAACAAACGGACAAGTAATATTGTGATGGTAAATAATGATCTCATGCATTTTATAAGCAGATATAGTAACAGTTTCACATGTAATTAATTGCAGAATAATACTCAAGAAAGGTATTTATAAATCCCATGCTTGCTGACCTCCACAAGAACTGCTTTTCACTGATTATAAATATAAACAAAATGGTTCTTTAGGTCAAAATAAAATATTAATCACATGGGCCAGATTTTCAAAGATACAAAATGCAAAATCTCTCCCGCACCTTTCCTGTGTGAACCTAAAGAGGTAATTGAACACAACTTATTTGCAAATTGAGTTTCCTCATATATGCAGACATCTTCTCTTTGCAATATAGGGACACTTAGCTTGCCTGCTACTGCACTTCAATAATAAAGACTTGGAAACCTATAGTTTTGTCTGATTATACCAGTCCCATCTCACCCATTTTTATAGGGCTCCTAACATTTCTACCCATAAAGCTAATATCAGCATCCTACATGTATCAGCCTGAATCCAACCAAAATAATCTCTTCTGTACCTCCATTGTCTTCAGTAGAGTCATAGCATGAATACAGCCACTCATTTATTTCTCTCCTCCTACTTTACCAGTAGCCACGCTTGGGACTTGACCCAAAGCCCACTGTAGTCAATGCAGACTCCCATTGATTTCAATGGGTGTTGGATCAAACCCATGTTGCTGTGAGATAAAGGGACCATACTTCCATTTAAGAGTCCCCTCCCCTGCCACTCCCTCTGCATTCCAAAAATAAGAAACTCATTTCAACATGGCCATTACTGGGTAAAGAAAATAATTACAGATAATGAAATGTCATATTTCACACATACTCCCTGCAATCCACGCTTCTTAGACTTCCCCAAAACACTGCAGGGTGTAACCAGCCCTTTCTTCCTCCTTCATATGAATAATATTTCACAATGGAATTGTGCGATGACAAAAAAAAATGATGCTGGAAAAGCATTGCTACCCATAGAGACATAAGGAATTGCCACAGGCCACAGCATGCAATCCCACACAGTATTAACTAGCCATCATATCTCTTTCCAAGGCTACATTCTTCTGCAGTGAGCTACAGCATAAATAAGAGTTTTTACAGAAACAGACAGGGAACTGGACAAACTAGGAAACCATGTCATTTGTCAAGAAATGTTTGGCTTACAATTTTTTTAAAGTATTTCTTTTTGTTGCTATTATTTAAACTGTTAATCAACATTAGAAACCTGTTTTGCCTGTTATCTCAGGGATAAGGGTAAAATATTTGGTTATTATTTAAACGGGCATAAAAATTAAAATTGTATCATGCAAACCTCCCCAGAACAAGGACATTCTGAGTTAAGGTTGCAGCATTAGCATTACGCTAATTCAACTTGGGCAGTCCTTTGTGCATAGAGGTTCTGTTGCAGAGAGAAAGTGTTTTGCAATCTGCTAATGAAGAGCACTAGATGAGAGCTAAATATTACTGTTCATAGTAGTTACTATTATAGTAGCAAATTGTGGTAATGTTTTCTGCAAATATTTGTTTCAATTTGAAAGCAAATTTCTGCAAATATAAGTTGGAGGTTCTATTGCATAAATACTTACAAAAAGCAAATGCTATACTCACATGTGCACCAAGGTAAGATTCACTTTGTGCAGAAGCCCAGAACAAGGCCCCTTCCCCATTAACCCTTCAAAATAGGGCTGGAATGGGACTTATTGATTCTTAGGTTTTGTGCAGGCTCTTTGTGTAGAGTAAATTTCACTCATGAGGGTGCGGGATGTAGAAAAGTTTGTAAATCATTTGGAATAGAAGTAAAGCTGAGACTTTCACTTTGTGCTTGGGAACAGACAAGAGACAAAATTCATCCGCTAAAGTAACGATTGTGAAGTATTTGTTCATCTCTAATGTATCTCTTAATACGGGAAATGTGCCATCTCTATGGAGATAGACATTTTAGTAGTATGAGGTCAGGATTGCATGTGGATGGGCCTAACTGTTTTGGTCAGACTTGTATTCCATTTTTATATCTTATACGTAAATAACTGTGCAGAGTAGAGCTGGTCAGAGAAACTGCGACAGACTCATATTCCACTGGAATACGCAGCTCTGTCTAAATCAAAACACTTTATCAGAAGGGGGTGGGAGATGGAACTCACCCAAACAGTGAGAATGTTCTTTATCTTTTTTACCAACATTCTAAATGACAAAGAAGATTCTATGGAAATAGTGAAATTTGAAAATTGTTAACCAGCTCTAAACCCAGTTAGTGTCGCCCTCCCCCCGCCCCCACCTGCATGTAAGTTAATAATACCCAGAGTGAAACTGGCCACAAATTATAGCTGACCATGGCTAACACCGTATATTGTATTGACAGATTTGTAAAGTCTGAAATTGTCTTTTGTTGTTGTTCTTTTCCCAGCGGTTTAGATAGACAGTAGAACAGCTGCTCATAACCTGTTCCATCTTCAAATACAAGCAATGCTTTAGACTCAGATCTTCATAAAACAGTTAGATTTACACTCAGGCCGCTCTGGAAATAAATCTGCTCATTTAGATGAGTTCTCATTTGAAATGGCTTAGCCCAATAATTAATCATTTCTCTGCCTTTATATATTTGTGGGTATTTGAAAGATGTTTGATTAGTTACCAGTGATTACACTTCCCAACACCCTGCAAAGGAAATAATAAAATAAACCATGTCAGGTCTTCACAGAAATAAAAAAGGCTTATGGAAGGGATGGCTGAGGCTAGATCTGGGCTGAATGTAATAGGTGCTCAATTGTTTGACTGCATTTAATGAAGACCAAGTAATGAAGTGTCTTATCATCTAGGACTTCCTTAAAGAAATATGGAGTCCATTTTCAAACCATATTGTGCTAGGACCCAGCAATGACATGAACAAAACAATGATGATGTTTAGGTTTCTCCCCATTACTTCAGCAGACACTAGCCATGGCTTAGGGACAGAGACTATAATTTTTCTGCTTTCATTAGCATAGGTTTAATAGCAAGAGACCTCTCCCTCCCCATCTGGGACAGTCAGCCTGTTCATGCTCAGTCTTTTGTGCTAGTTGAAGATTAATTTACCGATCCGCTGTTTCTAGTGTCACTAAATTATCTGCAGGAACCCTGAGATTCAGATCTGACAGCATTTATCTAATCCCAAAGGTCTCAGCCTTTATGGAGCTGCAGAAGGGGAAGGGATTCTGTCAGTTCTGGGGGAGGTCACACATCTAATGTTGCCTATCTTTTCTTATCTATATTATGGTCCCAGTGTATGCTGGAGTTACACATACACATGCTGTTTAACCTGTCCCTATTATTACAATGACCTTAACCAGCTAGGCAGTTCAGAGAGTAGGCACTAAACAGAGCATGAGATGAATTTAATGGATTACTAGGGAGTATGTTATTGCAAGGAAAAGCACCTGTGGAGCAACATATTTACCTCAGTTCCACTGAATGAGCATGTTGAAAGTGAATTGGCATAGCCTTCTGCATTATGAAAGGAAGTATTTTGTCATTCTTCATGCTTTCATTAAGAGGATTTAAGGCAGAGGATGCTGAAATGGTTTAGGGTTGGCACAAAAAAATGTAGATGAATAGTGCAGCTTGAAAATAGGGAAGCATCTGATTTTTGCTTTTCCATCAACAAACCTAATAAACTGGGATGAAACTATTAACATACAAATAGACAGCCTCCTGATTAAAACAGCAGCAGCCAAACCGACCGGAAAAAAGACCTCTCCACGCAGAAAGCAATTCTGATCAGGCATGTAGTCCAATTCACTTCTACTTCTAGCCATCTTGGAAAATCCAAGTGTAACCAATTGTAATGTAGAAAACACTGGTTTTTATTTTAAAATTCTACTATGCTCTTGATTTCATTATCATTATTATTGTAGTGAATGTAATTTTAGAAGCCAAGGAGTCTGCTGTAAAATCACTTACTTGCTTGAAATGCCAAGTCTGAAAACATACAGTAAGTGATGAAGGTTCAATTCTTCTGGCCTGAGCCAGAGCCACAGAGAGCCTTTAATACAGTGGGACCTCTGTTGTTCCACAGAGGGGAGAGAGAACACATAGCCTATGTTATTCAGGATGTCAGACGAGGCAGTCATACTGGCCCATTCTGGCCTTTAAGTGTCTGGGCCAGACTCTCAACTGGGGTAAATCAGCATAGCCAAATGTTGACTTCTGCCATTTCAGCATGCAGCTGGGTTTGGGTGGACTTGGGCTCTGAGACTATGGCTGTCTATACTACCGCAGGATCAACACTGCTGCGATCGATGCACCGGGGGTCGATTTAGCGGGTCTAGTGAAGACTTGCTAAGTCGATGGCAGAACGCTCTCCGGTCGACTCCAGTACTCCACCGGGAACGAGAGGAGTAAGATAAGTCGACGGGAGTGTGTCTCCCATCGACCCAGCATGGTGTAGACACCACAGTAAGTTGACCCTAAGCTACATCGACTCCAGCTACATTATTCATGAATAATGTAGCTGGAGTAGCGTAACTTAGGTCGACTTACCGTGGTAGTGTAGACATAGCCTATGAGGATCCACCGCCTGGGCCCATGCTGTGATGCGGGATCCCAGAAACAGTGGGGGCTATGGCAGTATGATGCTGTAGTGGCGGCCACTCAGGCAGAATCTACAGCAGGGGTCGGCAACCTTTCAGAAGTGGTGTGCCGAGTCTTCATTTATTCACTCTGATTTAAGGTTTTGCGTGCCAGTAATACATTTTAATGTTTTTAGAAGGTCTCTTTCTGTAAGCCTATAATATATAACTAAACTATTGTTGTATGTAAAGTAAATAAAGTTTTTAAAATGTTTAAGAAGCTTCATTTAAAATTAAATTAAAATACAGAGCCCCCCACCGATGGCCAGGACCCAGGCAGTGTGAGTGCCGCTGAAAATCAGCTCGCGTGCCGCCTTCGGCACACGTGCCATAGGTTGCCTACCCCGATCTACAGTATTCAAAACTCAAATTCTGATCTGATATTTAAACCAAAATGGCAAAAAACAAAAATTCTGATGAGGTTTCCACTATTTCTACCTTACTCCCCGAACTTCCACCAGCCCACTACTGACCCTTAGATTTGCAATGGACCAAAAGAAAACCATGGATTTGTACACCACTGGACTTTGGAAGAATTTGGATCCCAATCCAACATTGCAGCTTGAAGTAACAAGCATGACTGGGACTGCATTATCTCTTGATAAATATGTGAATTACTTGTCCCCTCATTCTATGCAAATTTGAATGTCTGACTGAATTTCTGCCTGTTGATCACAACGCATGTCAATGGCTTGAATTAGGACTCAGTATGTGAGAGAAAAAGTCCACTTCTCACTGTAATTCTTCTCACTGTAGTTTCTCTCCTTGTGTTTTTACTATTTTCCATTGGTATTATACGCCTAACCCACATTTAGGGGAACATTACAATCTAATACTTGACAACATCTGCCAAGTACCCACATGAGTCATGGATCACAGGTCTGTTCTATCTCTAAAAGGAAGAGAATCATTTGAAACCCACATAGGCCCACTGTAGAAAGCTTTTCCTTCCTTTCATTACTTCCTGTATCAGTGTTACTCTTATTGATTTCCTTATCCTAATTCAGTGGACCTCAGCAGAGGTCAGAATTAGTAAGATTACTCTCTTTTCCTTTTCATGAACAGTGAGTATAGTACAGGACAACTATGGTGAAAATCACTATTACGTTGACTGGGGAAAAAATGGGATTTTAAAAAGAATTTGTTACTGGGGTATAATCTGCTTTAAATGCGAGTCTCACTTAAAACACTGGCAGTGATAAAGTCATGTTGGCTAGAAGGAAAAGACTACAGGCCCAATTCTTCTCTCACACATGTTGGAGTAAACCAAGAATTACTCAGGTGAAGTCAATGGAGTTACATCAGTATAAAACTGGTGTCAATGAGAGGAGAATCAGGCTCTACAAAAAGTGATAGGTGGATTTTCTCCCTGGTAAAAAAGGATTATAAAATACATATATGTGTGTGTAATTATAATGTATACCCTACGGTTTATTAATACTTAAAAATGTTTCCTCTGTGAAACATTTTTTTAACTGCTCAAAAATAGTTACACTAATTTTGTCCTTCTTTACTGATAAAATATGTTAAGGAAATGTAAGGTCACTCCAAGGAGCAGCAGAATGTAAATGCCTATATGCAAAATCAAATTGCCTTCAGTATATAACTGTGATACAAATGCCTTTTGTAGCCATCCAAAATCCATTCCAAAGAGAGAAATGAAGTACATATCTGCATTGGAATCAGTGATTTATTTGCACCGTGGAAGGCAGGGAAATCCCCATCCCCCTAAACTATGTGTTCCCTGGCTTTAAACATTCAATAACTTCTCAGCCAGGGAATGTATCCTTTCCTCTACTATATATTTTCTGTGGTTTGCCTTATCATGTGCTAAATATATTATTGCGACACATTCATTACTTTGGGCCACAGCTCTGAGAACTTTGCATGGTTCCCCTGCCTCTAAGAATGTCACAGATAAATCACTGATCAGAATAAACTGATTGTCCATTCTGGAATCTCTTTTGTAGGATTAAAAAAAAAAAGATAAGTTCAGAAAAAAATCCAAGTCTGTCTTTCTCAGGAGGCTGAGCCCTTTCACTCTCACTTTATTCATTTCAGTGTGTTACCAAGTCTCCTGTTAATGATAAAAACTGCATTGCTTTCAGATCATCAGCCTGACATCAGAATCTTGCCTTAAGCTTCCAAGCTTGGATGTCATATAAAATGTAGATATATGTCTCTCTTTGTGTTTGAAATCCCCACATGTAGGGAGCTGGTAATGTGCCATACTGAAGCAAGACCTGTGATCTCTTCACCGCTTTGAACTTTTCTTTTCAATAGACATGTTTGTCCCAGTGCAATCAGCACATTGGAGACAACATCTTGGGAGAGTTTAGCCTTGAACAGCGCCAGATCTTCAGCATCCATAACCACCTCCTCTCTACAGCCTCATACTGAACACTTTCTTTTCATAAATTAGTCAACGGATGCCAGATTGAGGTTATGGACTTAATTAATTTTATGTCTGTGACATGCTCACTATATAATTATACCAAGCTATGCACTATTAGATAATAACTTTTGGTTCTCAAAAGGGGAATTCAGTTCATTTAAAATTACTTTAGATCCTTTAGAAAGAGACATTTTCTATCCCCAAGAAACACCATCAAACTAAGTGATCAAGCAACTCTATCCTAGAAATAAAAGACTGTGGCACTGAAGTGGTTACAAACCATTTTGTTCAACCAGACTATTTACAAGTAGCAACAGGGTATCTGTTTCCTGTCATCTCCATCATATATCTTGAGGCACAGAGATTGGAGCCCAATTACAGCCTGATATCTAATCAATACACACTTTATTCCTAGAGCAGGAAGTAAAGGAGTAGGCCCTTGGGAGCCAGAGTTCAAATGACTCTACTGTCGATTGCAGATAGCAGCTAATGATAGGACATTCTTCTGAAATGAGGGAGATGGGAAGGGATGCACAGTTTAATGCGATTGTTAATACAAAGATTATATATGCATATTCATTTATGCTTCTAACTTTAAATTCCAGAAATACCTTATGAAAAGTACAAGACCGGGGACGAGAGATACTCTCTGCACCTATAATGCTTTAGCCTCTACATTTGTAAATAAGAGACTCAAATGACAAAGTGAAGCCAAACTATTTAAATGAGATTTGCAAGATATGTTTGGGTAGGTTTTTTTGCTTACACTTTTACAGCTGTATTTTCATGAAGACTTTCTTTCTTTCATACATATATATATATTTATAGAGCTCCGGGGACTTTCCCTCAAATCAGTAACTTTTCCCTTTCCTCAACTGACCAGTTAAACTAATTCTGCTATGTGCATGAACCTAGTAGACTAAATTCTGCACTTTAGTTACTGAAGACATCATTTGGCCCATTGTTTCTATGTTAGATGTTTGTGGAGGTCCTGGTCAGATCAGTTGCAGAACTATTTTTGCCTTAAGCTTCCACTTCTAATTGTGTCAATTAGCCAGAAAAACAACCACTGCTATATGCTATTTCCTTTGCGTTTCTAGTGACGGATCGAAAGGCTGCCTTTTGCATACCGGTTGTTATGGAAATGTTTTTCCGCCCCCAAGAAACACAGTACCTCAGAAATGTAAAATATGAAAAAGAAAACAACCTGAATAATCAAAGAAAATCACATTACGCTTTGCATTCCAAGAAAGAGAATACAGCACGGGGGCTTAATAAATGTTGGTAGTACTTAGCTTTTAAAAAGATCTAGAAGTCTATCTGCTGACATGGATGGATTCCTTTTAGATTTAGTGCACGTTTGATTAGCCAGGAAACCATTGTCTGTTTTCCACTGGGCCAGACCTTTTATAGCCGCAAAACTCATAGTAAATAAAAGCAGTGAAGCAAACATTATGTCAAACAGTTTTCTGGGTAAGGCAGTGCACTGGGCCTTAGGAGATCTGGCTTCATCTCCCAACTGTGTCAAGATTTCATGGGTGACCTTGGGTGGGTCACTAGAAGCCAGATTTACAGAGGTATTTAGGTATCTTAAAATGCAGCTAAGCACCTAAAGGGATTAACAAAAGTGCTTCAGTGAGTTAGGCATTTAACCTGCTTTTGTAAATCCCATTAGGTACCTATCTGTACAGGGCCGGGCGTAGGTGTTTTGCCACCTGGGGCAGAAAACATTTTGGGTGCCCCCCAAATGTCCGTGCAAAACACAAAACAATAAATTGGATCTGGTGCCCTGCTGGATGTTGATTTGGTGCTCCCAGAAGTTGACGTTCAGGGAGATCACCCTGATCACCGACCCCTCAGGTGGGTCTGTACTCTGCATCTCCAGGTGCCTAAATACCTTAGTAAATGTGGTCATTGACCACAATGTGCATCAGTTCCCCATCTGTTAAACTGGGGTTAGTAATGCTTCCTTTTCTCCCCCCTTTTGACTATCTTGCCTATTTATATTGTAAGCTCTTCCGGGCAGTGACCCTTACACTATGTTTGTACAGCAAGTAGCACAGCAAGGCCTCAGCTGGGGCCTCCAGGTTCTACTGCAATGCAAATAATAAAACTAATACAGAGTCCAGCACAATGGGGCCCTAATACTGCCTGAAGTCTTTAGGTGTTACCGTAACACACATAAATAATTACAGAATATACATGTATAGATAGATAGATAGATAGATAGATAGATAGATCTTGCATTTGTAATGCTTAAATCCCAGGTGGCAGGAAAAAAAGATCTAAAACAAGAGAACTTTTTAATTATACAGTACATTGATGATCTTGGAATAGGTACAAAAACCATTAAAGCTTTCAATATCTCTACCTATGTCTTTTTGTCTTTAAATAGGAACATCTTTTCAGCAAACATAGATCAAAGCCAGTGATAGTGTAACACTGGCTCTCTAAATAATGCCAGTGCCGAGGTTTCTAACTATCTTCTTTCAAATGGTGACTTATATTATCCTAAATTCAAAAGCAAACAACTGGGGAGAAGCTAATCACTAATTGAAAAGCAATATTAAATTCCAAAGTGGGCACTCTGATAATGGTGCAGTCTTGAATTTGAGCTATATCCATGGTTCTGCTGTATAGTTAGTCGAGGATCTTCTAGCACAAGAGATATGTGTGTGAGCAAGAGAGAGAGCGTGCAAAATTTCACCTTGTTTTCAATCTCATAATCACAGTTTGGGGCAGATCCTGTGAAATGCTGAGTGACTCCTATAGGGTGCTGCTGAGTACTTGCAACTCCTTTCAAAGACCATAGGAGTATATGGCACCAACTACTATTGAAATCAATAGGACTCAAGGCTACCCGGCACTTCCCAGTATTGGGCCCACAGTCCTTGGGGAAAAAAAAATGAAGACTGCATAAGTGAGATGCCTTTATTCCAGCTGAACTGTTGGATGAACTTCCAAAAATATCCTTGAATTGACATTCTGAGTCCAGCTGTGTTTATGGAAGGCAATATCTTGTATGTAAATAAATTCAGATGCTGCTTGAGTTATTTTAAAACAATCAGTCTAACACTAATCATTTTATAGACATAATCCTCTCCTACAAAAGTGACAACTCAGTGTACCATGTGTACAGTACACTATCAGTGATAAGACATAAGGATTCAATAAATAAGCTATTGTTATCTGTACATGCATAGATGATACGTTTAACAATATACAGATTATATACTATATTACAGCTTCATATAGATCTAACAGCGCTCTATGGGCACTTTTAAGTTCCTGTATTTTAAACTCAAATCAATAAAAAAGAGCATCTATCCTGAACTCTAGGGCCCAACCCTGGAAGGTACCTCATCATTATTATTAGTTGCATTTTGGTAGCATCAACAAACTCCTACCCTAGACCAGGAGCCCATCATGCTAGGCGCTGTACAAACACATAATAAATAATAATAATAATAATAATAGTAATAATTAATAAAAACCACCTATGTCCTAAGGAGCTTAAGGCACACACTTAAATACTTCCTGGGTTGGGGCCTACATGCCCTTGCCATTAGTTAAAAACACATACCAAAATCAGTAATGAAATCAAATGGCAGCACATTTCTCAATCTCTCTCTCCCCATCCCCCTACCAATCGTCAGTCAGCATGTATATTATAATTCAAAATCTCCCATCCCTTAGACTTGTTCCATCCTCCCAAAAAACATTCCACATTCCACCCACCCCCAACCAATTAGGTAAGATTTGCAGCATGTCTGCAAGGTTTAGAGGGGCAGTGAATTCCAAAGACAAGGGGCTCTTGGAGAGAATTCTCTGCCAGCAGCTCTGTTAAACCAATGGATCTGGCTTTTCTGATTTTAACTGCAGCAGTATGGCATGAGGAGTTATGCAGGCCATCCAGTAGGGAGCACTGCTTTGGGATCTGTAAGTCAGAACCAACAAGGCAGGAGCCATCGGATAGCTAGTGGAGATCCTATAGCACTATCATCATGAGCTCATGGAAAGATACTCACTTAACAAGTGAGCTGACATCTTCTACATTAACTTCAGCTTCCAAACAGATTTAAGGTGCAACCCCAGCTAACCACTGACATTAAAAATGCAGTAAGATGAAGGGACAGGGTGCAAATTTTCTAGCCTTTGCTACCATTGTTTGAGATACTTTAAGCAGCTTTTAAAAGTCTGACTTGAGTAGTTGGTATTATCAGTCTAGTGGAGAGTGTCTGAGAAAATGGCTAACTGGTTAGTAATAGTAAGTGAAATCCTGCCCCTGCTGAAGTCAGTAGCAAAACTCCCACTGACTTCAGTACAGCAAGGATTTTACCTTTTACTCTTTTCTGCCAGAGGGACTGCATTTTTCATTTGTCTAAATGGCATACACCAGGAAAATAAAATAACCATTGTCAAATTTTCAACAGTCCCACAGTGAACTGAAATTTGATAATTATCTGATTAATGTTCTGAGGGAGCAGAGATACTGAATTATCAGTACATGACTGGTAACATACTTTATATAAAATAATACTTGTCCATCTTTCATTACCACAGTGCATGATGCCAAGTTTTCTGTAATTTAAGGTGGTCGTTGCTGTTTTTTTAAAGCAATTTGTATGTTGTTCCTATTTATTTTTCTATAGTTTGAGAACAATCCAGGACTGCGATGTTGTAGTCTAGCACAGTCTACTGTGTACTATGGTCTTGCTTTTTTGCAATGCTAGCTTGCAGAGATGACATCTGTAGAAATGAAATATTTCCATTAATATTACCTCAGTATTGAATGAAGCCCTGCCCACAGGAAGGAGTGAACTGGTGGCCTTGTTAGAAGGAGATGGCCCTTGAATAAAGCAGGTTAACCCTGGATTCAAAATAAGTTAAAAGGTGAAAAGCATGAGACCATCTGTTTTAGAGGTATACAAGAACCAGCAATCTCCTTACATCCAGAACAAAATGTGTTGGCTAACCAATCTCAGTGAAACTGAACTCTTCATGACCTTTGGGGTGCAAAGTGGGAACTGTTCTTTTGTGCTACCAAAAGCTTATTTTACAAAGTTCGGGACTACAAAACTGCTCCCTAAAAACATAGAGGATTCTTGCAAGCTTCTCTCACAAATGTTAATGATTTTTTTCTTCAAATAGTGTTGTTTCAAATGAAAACACATTGTTGCTTTGTTGCTGAGCATTCTCTCCCACAGTGACCAGCATAAAGACTTGCTTGTGCAGCCTCTGGAATGTGCTTATTCCCGAGATGTCTAATAATCATTTCTTTTACCTTACACCAGAAGCATGTCACATGCATTAATTAGGTCCATAAAAATATGCTTGAAAACCCTACCATTTAAGTACGAGAGAGAGAGAGATGAGCACTGTAATTTCCAAGAATGACTAATGTCTTACTGGAGTTAATTCTATGGATCAATGGCCTATTCGTCAAAATGGCTGAGGTGAGATGTATAGTAAGATCTAAGGTTGCTGTGCAGAGAACATTGTTTTACGACACGGAGATAGCAATTTCTGAATTCAAGTTTCTACCTAAGCATTTTGCTAAAATGAAATAGCTACTTAAGCTACAAAAACTAGGGTGCGAGTAGTATTACACATAGGAAGGGGTGTTTGCAGGTTGAGCAGTAGCATGTCCCCTAAGGATAAACACGCATTAAAGGCTTAGAATTTCTCTTTGTAAATAATTGGAATGGAGCAATCGCCAGTCTGGATCCGTCCCAAGGTCCATCTGCCCCAGTCTCCTGTCTCTGCCAGTGCCCAGCACCAGATACTTCAGAGGAAGGTGTAAGAACCTCGCATTAGGGAAAAGTGGGATAATCTTTGCTGCTCCCAAGACCTCAGGGCCTGATTCTCCGCTCGCAGTAGGATAAAGGAGGGGTAACTTTGTTCAAACCAATGGAATTACACGAGGGTTTACCCAGAGCAAGTGAGGGGAGCCCGTGAGTTGTGATGGCTTGGGTACTAGACTCTGAATCGGACAAAAAATGTTTGGCTGAATAACAGCTTTTTAAAATAATTTCAAATGGTCTTGTTCTTGCTGAGGTGGCATCCTCTGTCCATATGAGAATGGAAGGTGGAGTTTCAATTTCTTGCCCCCAGTAAAATGAATTGGCCCAAATAAAAACACTATATTTAGCCACCTGCTGCTTCCCACCCTCTCTGCAGGGCTCCAAAGCTGCATCCCACAAAGACATCCCTCCTCCTCTTCCTGCTGCTGGGACCCACTGCTCTCGTCCACTCCCCTCTGAAGAGCAGAGAGAGGGAGCCTAGCTGCCTACGAGACTGTTGCTTTCCAGGAGGGGAATAGGTGGGTAGGCCGGGCTGTTACATTTTTCATAGGAATTAATGGGGAAGGAGGGAATGAAGCCTCTCAGCCTGTGACTGGTCTCCTCCTCCTTCCTTAGCCATACCAGCGACCTGCTACTCCCCATCCCTAAAGGACACTGCCTGAGAATGCAGTGCTGCTGATGCAATACGGAGGTACCATGTTATGTGATACTGCTGAGAGCTCTGCAGAGCACTGGTGGGACCGACGCGTGTCTTCCCCCCGTCCAGTCCCCCCCCCCCCCATGCCAAACAACCCTTCCTCCAGCCTGCCCAATCTCCGCCCTCCTCTCTGTGTGCAGCCTGAACCCATGGAGCACCCAGGACAAGGCAGGGTCAGTGCTGCAGAGTCCATCACATCCACACTGTAGGGTGGAGCTGTGCATACAAAGAGTTTACTCCATGGGATGATCTTAAGGATCACAGTCTGAGCCTCTGTTTTTCTCAACCTTACGAGGTAAGCAATGCCTCCGTCCAGCAAGTATTAACTATGAAGCAGCAAAAAGGTGCACGAAGCATTTGCAAAGATGAGACAGTAAAAATTTACAAGGCTAAACTACTTTCACTTCCCCTACTGGAGCTCCACTGAGCTGGTCTGATGGAAAGAACAGAATTTGCATCGTGGCCTATAACATTTAAGGTATTAAAGAGAGTAGGTTAAATGTGTAAGAAACCCTCAGTTGCAATCTGAGGGCTAGACTGTGAGTTCTCTTTGACATCACTGGGGCTTCTTAGGGTGTAAATCAACATAGGATTTGGCCCGAAGCCATGCAGTAAAAAAATAAAATATAAAATGTGCGTTTTTGTGTGTTGACATCGGACTTTCAGTCTTCAGGGAATTAAAATGCCTGACTCACGTACGCCTGAAAAATGGGATTTATTATTGAAATATCAACTAACCCTTAATTCGAGTAGTATTAATGGCTTTGCTCTGATGGCAGGAAGTTCTGCTGTTTGTTTGGAGTGGTCAGAGATATATGCAAAGTGTGCCTGGGAAAATATACAGACACTGTACTGGTTTCTGAAAACTAAACATGTTTCAGGTTTATATCAGTATAGCAAATGCATTTTTTCCACATACTTGCTGTATTGGCGATAAAAACATAACATACATATAAGTAAATACAGGTGGACATATATTAAATATATTTAAAACTAAATATGTTGCACTAGCTTTCCTGCTATAACATTTTTTCATTGATAGCCACCTTTCAGAGGAGGAGCTCAAAGCTCTTTATAAAATAAAACATTAAAATTCCCACCAACCTGTGTTATAGATAAGCATTATCACAACTCATTTTGCAGATCAGCAAAATGAGGTACAGAGGTTAAATACTTTGCTCAAGGTCACATAGAGAACAACACCAGAACCCTAGAGTCTTGACTCCTAACTCTAACCACCAGATATCTCTTCTTGACTCATAGCCTTGGTGACCGGTACCTTGGCCTATATTTTGGCTTGCTTCTTAATGACCTTTTTAGTAGGCCAACCCTACCTTTTCAACATTAAGTCAGATACTGGATGCAGCAGAATGGGAGGGGAATATCTGCCACAGTCAGACATAGGTTAGAGCAGTGGTTCTCAACCTATTTACCATCGAGTGCAGCATATGCAGCACTCTGTGTGTTATGTGGGCTGCATCCACACAATATATATACTGCCTGTATGGTCCTGAGGATGTCACATGGGCTGCAGCTGGGTGCTGATTGGGCTGCAACTTGAGAACCACTGGGTTAAAGAAATCTGGGAGCTGCTCTAACTTGCACCAGCTATCTGAAACAACAAGGAGTCCTGGTGGCACCTTAGGGACTAACAAATTTATTTGGGTATAAGCTTTTGTGGGCTAAAACCCACTTCATCAGACTCATGGAGTGGAAAATATAGTAGGCAGATATAAATATACAGCACATGAAAAGATGGGAGTTGCCTTACCAAGTGGGGGGTCAGTGCTAACGAGCCAATTCAGTTATGGTGGAAGTGGCCTATTCTCAACAATTGACAAGAAGGGATGAATACCAAGGGAGGGAAAATCACTTTTGTAGTGCTAATGAGGCCAATGCAATGAAGGTGGCCCATTTCAAACAGTTGACAAGAAGGTATGAGTATCAGCAGAGGGAAATTAGTTTTTGTAGTGACCCATCCACAAGGTTGTTCTCTTGAAATTCCTTACTTTGAATGAGCTCCTCCATGCTGGGGCTCTGAACTGTTTGAAATTCCACTGTCTATTCTGTAACAGGCTTACTGTGAAGACTTTGGAAATTTGGTAGATTTCAGGACCACAGCATAGTCCAAGCACTCTCCCCCGTCTCTGCCCCTAACACGCCATTTCGCACCCCAACATGCCTGTTGCTTTTTTGGATTGCAGGGAAGGAGGTGTAAGAACCAGTTATGGCAGCTGTCCCTCTGTGAGGGGTTTGTGGCTGGCTTCCACTCCACTTGGCCACTTCTGGTGTAATGGGGTAGAGAATCTGGCCCACGATCTTCTTTCTACTTTGTGTATAGTACACCTCTACCCCAATATAACGCTGTCCTCGGGAGCCCAAAAATCTTACCACGTTATAGGTGAAACTGCGTTATATTGAACTTGCTTTGATCCTTCGGAGCGCACAGCCCGCCCCCCCGCCCCCGAGCGCTGCTTTACCATGTTATATCCAAATTCGTGTTATATCGGGTCACATCATATCGGGGTAGAGGTGTATTAAAAATGAAGTACGTAAACAGACTATGTTGGTAAAAGTGGCTCATGAGTTGAATTCCCCTCTAGACAGGCACTCTGTTCCGTAAGGGCAGAGAGACAAGCGGAGCTTTCCAGACAACGAGTGAGCCACGGGAAAGCAGAGTGCAGATTAACTACAGCAATTCATGTCAATATTTATGTTTCTTCAGTCATGTTTGGATCCAGGCCTGCCAACAGAAATTCTGGGCCCCAGAGCCAGGGCTGGCTTTGGGGGGTCCGGGGGGGGGGGCAGAGCCCTGGGTGGAAGTGATGAATCCATCACTTCTGCTACTGTCTGCGCTGGCCAATCATGCCAGCCCGCGGCCTCCCCTCCCCCAAAGCGCGGGGCCCGGAGCGGTCTTGCGTGCCTAGGAGCCCTGCGGCCCACCTGGGCGATTTAAACGGCCCAGGGCTCCCAGCCACCGCCGCCACTACCGTGGCAGTGGCGGTGGCCGGGGGCCCCCAGGCCCTTTCAAATTGCCCGGGTCCCTGGGAAATTGGCCCCTTTGCCCCCTCACCCCCCATTGGCGGGCCTGTTCGGATCTTTACTAATGTGGATTTTAATTTTCAAAGCACACGAGATGGTTTGAAGTGGTGCTTTTAGGGTTTTAAAGGAATCAACTTGGGTTATTTTTTTATTAGAAAAGGACCTGAAATGTTATATCACTGCTATGGTGCAGTACTTTTATTCTCATCAGTCTCTAGCTCATTCCATAGATGGCAGAATTGGACATCAGCATATACTTTTTTTGGGGGGGGTGTTAAAAATAAAACATGAACTATAATAATCAGATCAGCTTTAAGTGGGTTGTCTCAGGCAATTAACTTAGAATAAACTAGGGTAATAATAACTTAGAGTGAAAGAGTAATTATTTCAGTGAAGTGAGCACTCACTGCAATTTATTAAATTATTATTTATATGTAAATTGAACATAGGTCCAAGCCAAAAATCCAACATCCAGAACTCACCAAACTTTAGAGAAATTTAGATCTGGACCTTGATCTGAGCTTTGTGGGTAGCCTCAATCTCTTTGTATGCAATTTTGCTAGCCTTATGCTGAATAATAACATATTCCACAGTCACCTCATTGACATCAATGATAGCAAGGTGCTCATCTAAGAGAAATGGTAACAGTTTGGGCCAGCCTTGAACAAAGTCTTTCTTGCAAGTGCCGCTACATGTAGGGTTGCCAATTTTGGTTGGATATATTCCTGGAGGTTTCCTCATGTGACATAATCTTTAATTAAAGATGAATCTTTAATTCCTGGAGACTCAAGGACAATCCTGGAGGGTTGGCAACTCTAGCTATATGATTTTTAACAGCAGTTGAAGATCAAACAACCTTCCCATATTGCAAACTCTGATGATAAATGGCAATCACACATCCTTTATTAAAGGAGTAAATATAATCTTCACCATATTTTCCATTTGCTTCCTCCAACCTACCTACACCATCTCAATCCTTTTTGGATTGAGTTTGAGACCGTTAGCTATCATCTATGCCTTTGTCTCACCCCAACACTGGACAAGTTATTCAACAGCACTAGCTGGGTCAAATGTTGTAGAGATATGGAGATGGGTGGCATCTGTGCTTGCTACCATGATCCAAGGGTATACTACTGTAATATTTTCTACATGAGGCTAAATCAACCCATTGATGCATCGCCAATGTGCCGGGATCTGCACTGGATGCCTGCTGGTTTCTCAATGATGCTAAGGGGCTTTTAACATTTAATGTTCTAATGACTTGATCCAGCTCCCTATCAGTGTAAGCCTTTCTGTTTATTTCAATGAGGGTTGGATTAGGGCCTGACTGTTTGAGAGACCACACTTCATTCCATACCCTACTGCCACCACTGTGATCTGCAGATACACTTGAGCTCTTTTAAAAGAGAAAGAGCAGTTGGGAGGGCATTTTCTGGGAGGTGGCTGCAACTTAGGAACTTACTTTCCACTTGGTCTGAAACAGCCTGAATTTGATGACTTTTCAGGCATGCTTAAAGGCCCATTGATTTACCCAGGGTCTGGGCATTGGAGGGGGGGTGTTATAAGGGCTGGGGTGAGAGAACCATTGTTTCGATTTGGTCTGGTTTTGTGTTGGTTATTTCCAGCTCTGGGTAGTGGAGAAGCTGCTGGCTTTATTTTTCATGCAGCTGTATTTAAATTAACTCATTGAAAAAGTCCCTAGAGGCCAAATAAATAAACAAATAATTAGTGGGGTGTTCTTCGAAAGGCTCTCAACGTCATTAGTAACTGAAAGAGGTGACCAGAATATACAATTTGCTAGCTCACAAAACCACTAGACCATCTTGTCTGGAGTCCTACTTCAGTCCACAGGCAATTTTAAATTAAAAAGAATAAGAATAACTATGCACCCTTTTGGTTGTGTAATGCTGTACCCAAAGCCAGAGTGAAATTTACCAAAATACCAGTCAGCTTGCAATCTGAAACACGTTATTTTGTTCTTACCCTTTCCTTTACATGCATAAAGCAGAAATGTGATTATTGGCCATTAAATAGGTTAGCCCTTTCAAACTCCAATTGCAATAACTGGTTCTGCAGCAGAAATAGCAGCTGAACAAACACCTTTCCTAGTCCTAGACCAGGGCTTTTACAGACACTTTTCCACATTCATACAGGAGGATCCTTTTTTCCTCTTCAACAAGACAGGCATTTTACAAGAACATAAAATCTTTTTCCAGTTTGATTTTTAGTTTAACATAGTTAATTTCTATTTGTTCTCCCTCCTCAATTTCACTAATACCCTCTTTGTGTGTGTGTATATTTGTCCAATGCAATCTAAGAAACAATCACCTTAATTGATCTAGTGTTAACCTCTAACAGTTTAAGATCCAGACTGTTTTTATCTATTGCTCAATCCCACTTGCAGTGTTAATTCCTATAGTGCTTACATCTATGTCACCGTCACCACTTGGCCCTTATAGAAGAAGTACCTCTGTAAACAAATGCCATTGTAAAGAAAACAGAATCTTTACATGAAGAGCCAAAATTGTTGAAAAGCCCCAGTTGTATCAGTTTGTTTTGCCTTGTGTTGTATATAATGATAAATTTCATACAGGTGTCACATTTTTTAGAGCTAGGTGAGGATTGATGGGGTACCATAGGACAATCCATCATCGGAGGCAGATGGCATAGTATTGGAATTTCAGAAATCTGTTCCCAATCACATCCACTGCTGGATGACTCAGTAACGACCCTATTTGTGATGCGTTACTGAAAATCGATGTGCCGCATTCAAGGTCAATGTACTGTTAGAAAACTCTTTAAGCACTGATGGATGGATTGTGTTCATTCAGAATAAATGTGAGAAGAAACTGACAGCTGAGCATCCCAATATTTGTGCCAAATTTAAGAGACAGGCTTCCTTCTTGATACAGAAATACGATTCCCTCAGGGATTACATCACTCTTTATTTCCTTTGTTCTTTCTTTTCTGAGTATTTAGGTAATGGTTTAATGTATCTGTCTTCATGCAATTAAGAGACTTCAAAGTCTATAGTCATATACTGATGATCAACAATCTTTATGGACTTTGCAAGCTGAATAATATTAATCATTGCCAAATAATTCTGAAAGACTATCCAAGTTTAGCAGAAGTAGATGAATAAGGAAAAGCATGTGAAGAGCAAATATAATGCCTCCCCCCCCACACACATACATAAAAAATCCTAGCCATAAACAGCCAACTTGAACAGGCTAAAGATAAAAACCCAAGTCATAGCATTGTTTTGTTTTGTTTTTTCGATTATTACAATAGTGGACAATATATTTAGTGTCTTTCAAAGAACTTTACATATTTTCAGCCTTCTAAATAGTTTTGCATATTTTACAATGTTTTAAATCAGCTGGGAACTTGTTTTTCATGGCAAAATAAAAGTTTAGCTTAAAAAAGAGATCTAATTTTCAGAATTTTTTTTACCCATTTTACCAATGAAATGTGATCTCATATTTAACCAGGCTGCTAATTATGGATTAATGACACCTTAGAAACAATGTCCAGGGGAAACTGGAGCATACTTTTACTTTCTCTCCTTAGATATACAGTAGATGGAACTGTGTTTTGGTTCAAAGAAAAGTACTATTCAGCTTCCAAAAGGAAAATACGATTTATAGCTCAGCCAAACAGGAAGGGGGAAACAGTGCAATTTACCATGTGGTTCACCAGCGGCTAAATCTGTTCAGCTGACACAATAAATGATGTCAAGATTCTTCAACCACTGTGTCAACAAAATGGGTGTTGTCAAAAACATTAAGACATCTTATTGACAAACTCTCAAGTCATTATACTCTTTGAAGTGGTTTTGTCTTCTACCTAAAATTATTGCACAGACAGCATTGATTCATCCGAAACATTGATACTGCAGCAACGGGCTTATGGGGGAATTCTGAAAATGACTCAAACCATTATCTGCACAAAGATATTCTTTAAATGTAAGGGCCTGTAGCATTCTGAGAGGCCATGGTTTGTTAGCAATGAGCAGCTCGTTTACAATTATGCTGCTTTAATAATCAGCCCTTTCCTATAGAACTACTCCCATAAAGTAGCAATACATAGCAGAGTTAAAAGCAGGTGGTATTATAGCAGAAACTATCCATCAAAGCTTCATTGCAAAACAAAAATTAAATACATTTTGTTTAATTAATTGATTAATTAGTTGATTAAGATTTGCATACGGCCAAAGTCTATTGCATATGATCTGAGCTGAAAATATAGCTTAGGTCAGTTTACTACCTCTTGTGCTAAATCCTGCTCACCTTGCTCATACAAGTAATCCCAATGAAATCAATAGGTCTACCTACATGCATAAGACGTGCATGATTTGGCCCTGGATAGGTATAAAACCTGACAAAAAATGTGTGAAATCTGTTCAGTGTTAAGAACTAGTAAGGAATTGTCACCAATAGACCATCAGCTGAGAAGTCAAGGACTGAGTCAGCAGGAAATGGGAGTACCTACTCTCTTCCAGAAGTGACCATACAAGGTAAAGTTTACCCATTGGCATATTGGCAGGGCAGGGTGAGAAAGCTTCCACTGCCAATTTCTGTTCAGTATCTGTTCTGTGGAGAAACAGGAGACATCAGCCTTCAAGGGTATCAAGCCTGCACTTTTTATAAACACTAAGTTCAATATTATATCATTTCTTATATCTTATGGGCCTAATTCTCTTTTTATAGCACTGTGAATCAGCAATAACTCCATTGACGTCAATAACAGCATAAAACCAATGTGAGGAGAAAATTGATTGTATATGAGTTAGATTGATTATTCACCCTGGGAACAAAGGGCCACTTTCTTCTGCCTGTTCTCTCCCTCTGTACTGCTACAGCAGGAAGTCCCCAACAGGCTTATAGGCAGCAGAACAGACTCCTATGGCATCCCTCTGCAGGCACTGTATAGGAGTTTCGTTAGGAGTGTGAGAGGCTGTGCTGGGGCATGGACAGAACATGCTGTGTTCTAGATGTCTGCTAGTGGGCATAGTATAGAGCAGGGGTCGGCAACGTTCAGCACGCGGCTCGCCAGGGTAAGCACCCTAGTGGGCCGGGCCAGTTTATTTACCTGCTGACGCGGCAGGTTCGGCCGATAGCGGCCCCCACTCTCCGCGGTTCGCCGTCCCGGGCCAATGGGGGCGGCGGGAAGCCGCAGCCAGCACATCTCTCGGCCTGCGCCGCTTCCCGCCGCCCCCATTGGCCCGGGACGGCGAACCGCGGCGAGTGGGGGCCACGATCGGCCGAACCTGCCGCGTCAGCAGGTAAATAAACTGACCCGGCCCGCTAGGGTGCTTACCCTGGCGAGCCGCGTGCCGAACGTTGCCAACCCCTGGTATAGAGCAACCCTCAGGCTGTTCTAATATTTATTGGGGATGAGGACAGCCTGGAACAAGCCCCTTCACAACTGCACCCAGCAGAATATTGTGCCACAGATAATCTGGTCCGTTGACTCTAATATAAGGTACAGCATTGAAGATAGAAGCAGGGTGAGTGTGCCAATTATATCCACTGGAGAGCTGTAAATTAATGCAATATATAAAACCAAACCAAATTAGGTTTGGTTACAGTATATTTAAACCAAATTTGTAGATCTGTGTAATATATGGATTTGCTTTGCCAATAATACATAATAAAACTACACAGTCAAACTAAAGCTAAAGAATCGGATGTCAAAATTTTGGATAGTAGAAGTGAATTGCATAAACATAATTAATAAAGGCATAAATCCCTGCTGTATAGCAGTTGATCCTCAGAGTATTCAGAATCCATAGGCTCACACAATGTAAACTTTGTGAGAATGATTTAAAAGAATAATTTTATTTCTTATTTAATGTACATTATTTCTTTTTGCAAAAAGGATATAAAAAAGTCTATTAAAATGCACTTAACAGGACCAAACCACCAGAACTTATCAGTACCAACTGCATCGTGTCAGGATGAGAAAGGATGTCTGTTAAAACAACCTTGGAGAAGGAGAAATGCACTCCTTCATACCCATGTCCACAGCTGGTATTTTATGCTGCCCTAACTCAGCATGTAATAGCTACTGTTTTGCTGTACAGTAGATTACAGACCATGGTGCCTGGAAGAGAGGTCTGGTAATTTTCACATAATCCATTTGAACTTTAGACTCAAAACTCTTCTTCTGTCCATCCATCTTTTATTGAACAAAACTCTCAGCTTGGTTTGCTCTGGTTATATCGCATTCAGATTTTGCTACTAATGAAATCCAAGCAAAAAGTACTTCTTGCATGGAGCCTAACAATTTTCATTTTAATAAAATCTCTTGACTTATGGAGAAGCTCTAAAAGACGAGGCCTAGCTTCGTTGTATCCTTCTCAACTCTTGAATTAGAAAGCTAGTTCTATATTTAGTAACTAAGAAATCCCATATTCTAAATAATGATAATGGATGGCAGCGCCATCTGAGCTCTCAAAGCACTTTGCTTACACGAATTAATCAAGCCTGAGCACGTCTGTGAAGTAGCTAAATACTATTATTACCATTCGATAGGTGGGAAAACTGAAGTATTTATTGACTTGTCCAAGATCATAAACATAAAATCTAGGATTAGAACCTAGATTTTCAGGATCCCTGTCCTGTGATTGGTGGAATAATCTCTGATTATTTTTCATATGAGAGTGCAATGAGCCATTGTAGCCAGAGGAACTACATGTGTGAGTAAACTGCTCACCAATGTGAGTAATGGGGTTCCCAATCTGGCCCTCAGTTTATAAAATATTCCATGACATAGGAATAAAAATTCCTGGGGACCAGATTCTCTTACCCTTATTCACATTGAGTAGTACCTTATTCCATGAATAGTTGTGAGGGAATGAATGTGAGTAAGGCTATCAGGATATTGTCCCACATGTGTTATCATTTGATTTTTGAGCATCTTTTCAACTGGTTGCAACCTTCAAAATTCTATGAACATACAATTAACTGATTTTTCACTTTGAATCATGGCATGAATTGTTTGTAAATTCTCCTCAGGAATACCTATCACCTTATGAAATTATCGATCAATGGGTTCATGTATCCACTAGAACACTTTCAAATAAGCGTGCAAGGGGACACCAATACATTCTTTGTAATTTTCATAATAAACAAAGCCATTGTGAGCCACTGCTGAATAATCACCCAAGTAAGTAATTTAATCTCTTTTATTCTCCCTAACAAACCAATGTTATTTTGTACAAATTAAAGACCATTTCTGAAGGGAAATGAAAAATGATGTTTCTGTCTAATGCGACATATTAATCACTAAGGTGTGAAGAAATGCCACACTACCATCCTCCTGGAAATATACACAAGCCTTTTAGTTATGGTTGATTCATAGTTGAAATCTGGAAGCTTTACAGATATATTTGTAATGTTGTTTAGCTTTAAATGGCATTGCTACTTTAATATCACTGTATTTTTAAGTACCCCATTAGGTATGCAGTGGCATAAATTGCTATTTCTGGTCTCCATTGTGGCTTTGCCACAAACCCTGAACTAGAGGCAGCACACAGTTGCACTGTCCCAAGGGCAGACTAAGAGTCACAGTCTGTCCCCTAGCTTCCTCTTGCTCCAGGAGGGACATTTTCTTTGTCCCACCTCTACTTGCACAGATTACTTACACCTGCACATTGGCTCAGCTGTACTGTCTGGAGCATCAGGGAGGTGGAGCTCCATCCACTCCACTCCATCCACTCTTCACCCCTGCTCACCCACACCTGCCCTTATATCAATGGGAGTTGAGGTCATTCAGGTCCTTGCAGGGTAAGGCCTACAGTATCAGCACCGTCATCCCAAAATAGCACATGATGATCCCGCACCAATGATCAATGATGTCCATGGTCGCAGAATCAGACCCTTTATTACATGGTGACTTGAACTTAACCTATGTCACTGCTCTAAATTCAATTAAACTTAATGCAAGAAGTTGACTCAAAATAATTAACAGAGGCTACTTGAAAATATTGTGAGTTATGATCTAAGTAGTATGGCAGAGATTCAATGGGAGTTAATACAAGAAATACACATTTCAGCCAGGCCTGATTATCCAGAGGCCACTTTTACTCCACAAAATCTGAAACCCCTCTCTTAAATTATCTGCTAAAAATAATATGGTGAAAAGCAATCCACTTGGAAAGAGAAGTTTTAACATTGTTCTCTGATTTAGAAACATTCATGGGATAAAACTAATTACCTATAAGCTCTGATCACTTTTCATCTTCATGTATTCACAAACAGGACACTTAGCAGAGTAGAGACCCCGTTCAGCTTCACTCTAAAGTCAGTGGCAAAAACCTTTTCCCTCACCCAGGCCAGTGGACTCCTTGGGATCATAGTCATGAAGGAGCTGCACTGCCAGGCAGCTGGGAGGGTTGCCAATGTGGGTGACCCTGGTTTCTGGGATCCTTTGGAATCCAGGTAGATGTCTGGTTCTATACCAGGTTTGGGAGTAGTGCTCCTGGCCTTTTCTCCAGGGGAGGCAAACGTTGCTCTCCAACAGGATGATGTAGAGGGATCGCTAGGAAGGGAACCTCAAGAAGACTTCCTCTACTTCTATGGGTTTTTCCTAAGGGGTGGGGATGATCTGGGCCAATGGAAATGCTCCTGGAGTCAGGAACTATGCAGCATGAGTTTGTGTGGCAGGACCTGCCCCTTAGTGAATTGATCAGGATTGTATTGAGCAAAAAAGTGCAGAAAAAGGCAACGTTCTCCACTTAGGCTGCACTTAAACACATTCCTGACACAGCTGCTGTCCTCTCTTATTTGATCCAGTTCCATCCCCCACCCCCTATTGCAGCTAATGAAAGAGTAACCATCTAAAAGCCGTGCCAACTATATCCTGTAGGTACAGTAGGTACTCCTCAATTTGGAGATACCCAGATCCCTCATTGGTACAGTAGTCTGGTATTTCTTACAGGATCTGTAGCTGAGAAGTCACATTATAGCACTTTAGAACATTTAAAGCCTATGAAAAACCTTTTATGTGTGCATTTTAAAGCTCAAAACTCTAATGTAGGACTTGGTATATTTATCCAAGTCTTTAATTATTAATGTTATTGTATTGATTTGATACCTAAAACTCTAACAACAAAAATTGTGCAAACTAATTATGGCTGGCTTCCGACTTTACAGGGCTTCTCTGCTCATCATCTAAGTCTTCCTTTTATCAATCAATAGGACCTGATTCAGAAAAACATGCAGAGATGCCAGATGCTAACAAAATAAAAGGTTTTTAATTTAAATTGTGCAAAGCCACACATGTGTTGGTGAAGGATTTACTTACAAGGGTGTTCCTGTTGAAGTCAAGTGAGTAAGTGCTCACCAATGTGAGGAAAGGTTGCACAGTTTAACCCTATATTATTATTATTATGAAACAGAACTTTCTGTGACACACACACACACACACCCAACATTTTCCTTGGCACTTACATGCCTAGCTTTTAATGCCAGTTCCTTAAGTCCAATGCCCAACTGGCTATATATGTGTCTTTCCAGCTAAGGGTCTGATCATGGAATCTTAAAGGACACAGGTTATCCTATTCTTCCATTGGAACTAGTTGAATGTATATGTGTTGCAGCCAGGGTCTACGATGTCTTACTGCTTATACACCTCTACCTCGATATAACACTGTCCTCGGGAGCCAAATAATCTTACCACATTATAGGTGAAACCGTGTTATATCGAACTTACTTTGATCCACTGGAGTGCGCAGCCCCGCCCCCCTGGAGCACTGCTTTACCGCGTTAAATCCGAATTCATGTTATATCAGGTCGCATTATATTGGAGTAGAGGTGTACTTACAATTTAGAGAATTGTCTGCTTACTGCTTCTGACATTATAAATGTAAAGAATTCAGCGTGGCTATGTTTACACTTAACATATTCTGCCTATACAGTACACATTAAGGAACCCAAACTACTGTATGTCTGCAAACGTGCTAAAAGCTAGAAACTTTTTTTGGCCAAAAAATGCAGTTTTGGAACAACCAAAACATTCTGCAAACTCAGGTGACTTCACCAAACTGCTTTGGTAAAACAGAAAAAATAAATATAAAAAGTTTTCTTTTTTTCCAATTCAAACTCCCTTTTCATTTAGAAATATACTACAATTTTATTTTAAAAAAATAGGTTAAAACAACCGGAAACATGAATGTTGAGTTTCAGGTTGAACAAGACATTTTTTTCACTGGGAAATGAAATTTTTAAGAACTTTTTCAGTTTCCCAAATGTTTTTAAATGTTTTGTTTCAGGTCAACTTGAAACATCTTAAAAAAATCATTTCTACCACCAAATCAGAAAATCCATTATCCAAAATTCATTACAGTATAGAGAAGAACAACTATTACTATATTTATTGACAGCAGTGTGTTTGGTGCAGTACAACAAATGACACAAAATGCTATTTTGGTAATATTATGTGACTTAGGACATTGATACAGAAAAGCCGTAAGCTTTTCCAGAAGATATATTACTTCCATAAACATTCCCCTAGGACTGAGATGATGTCCTGTAGGAAATTGATTACCATACCTAGAATGTTATATGGTCTTTAAAATTTTACTAAGGTCACTATGAAGCATGACTGAAAGCTTAGTGCTACCAATAGCTCCTGGGTGACCAACACACCCAGAAATGTTTTATCAAGAAGCTCTGAATAGTATGGCCATATAGGAAAGCTCTCTCTGTTTCTTGGGAATATTTTTATATTAAATTTTTTTATAATTTTTACACTGTCAAGATAGGGAATACAGATTTCTTTTGGAGAAGAATATGCAGCATGATCTTTTTTCATGTCAGAGAAAGGTGAGACAATTCCAAGGTCTAGTGACTCAGACACTGATGTAGTAGCCAGGAGACCTGAGTTCTATTCCTGGGTCTAACACTGACCTGCTTTGTGACCGTGGGCAAATTGCTTCACTTCTTAATCTCCATCTTTATCTAGAGGATAAGCACTTTGGAGTAGTAACTGTCTCTCACCATGGGGCCTCAATCTCAGTGTTGAACCACTAGGAACTACTACTAATTATATTCAGGGAGCTTGTCTAATTTAACTCTCTAGTGCATCTCTCTTTGCTTTGAAACTGATTATGATAATAGAATTTACCTTGCTAAGCTGTGACAGGGTAAGCTAGCTCACCTATTTCTGGAGGTGTGTATTAAAGGGGTTTCTTGTTTTATGCCTTTAATAATCAAAGGTGTCCTAATTACTCTCTTTCCACAATATCATAGTGTTTTCATTGCAATTTCAGTTATTGCGTGCCTTTGCTATTTTCCCTATGTAATATGCCAGATAAATCCTGCCCCGAGCAATTATTTTTATAAATATTTTTGGACATAAATGTACATATGTTGCTTCTATCCTCAAGGTTGGAATCATTGGTCTTGATTCTCTTTTGTTTTTTTTTTTTTTTTTTTTTTTTTTTGCGCCATTTTGCATAGGTATAAATGACTGTAGAAGTGAAGGGCAGTAGGGAATCAGCCCCCACCACAGTTTTGCAATGGCAACCATTACAGAGTCAATACATATCTATTTACCACAGAGTGGTATCTGAGATACTGTAGTTATTCCCTGTTCTCACAGTAGGCCTGCATCATGCGGGAGGTCAGACTAGATGATCATAATGGTCCCTTCTGACCTTAAAGTCTATGAGTCTATGAGTAGGGAAAATGGGGGAATCTCAGATTCTAAGGCCACCACTTTGACTATTAATGGCAAGCCCAACAATGCTTCAATATCCTTTTTATATAGTGGGGGAATTGTACACAGTAGATTCAGAGTTGTGTGTGCGGGGGGGGGGGGGGTGAGGCTCATAGAGAAGATTATAATTTCATTGTAGTCTTCTTAGATTTATAGGTCCCAAATCTCCTTCAGTTATACTTCAGAAATCACACTATCTCACCTACCATAGACATAAATAAATGGAGAATTTGGCTCTTATTCTACTTCTGATCTCCATACTGACTTATTTTGTTATTCTTAATTTTATCTAGACATTCATTCCTAAAAACCTGTCTTCTCTTACTCCACAGCCAACTCAGCCAACCTCGTTCTTGAGCACGGGATATTATGTTTAGCCTAAATTCTTTAGCTTCATTTATATAATCATTTAGACTTAATTTGCTGTGTTACAGCTCATTTAGAAAAAAGCACCCACATCCATCTCAATATTATTCTTGCACCATTATCTGTTCCCACTGACACTGGACAGGAAAATACATTTAACAATGTGAATCAGAAAAGACCTGTGCAACTTCCTTGGTAAATTACGCACACACAAATCAGTTTATTTGTGCTTGCACATAAGACAGCCAACGTCAAGTCTCAACTTCAGTGGAATTATTCCTGGTTTACACTAGTAAAACTAAGTTCAGAATCTGGTCTAAGCATCCTCATTATGAAAAAGGTCCATTAGTTCTCCTGAACAGCAACTTACATCACACCAGGAGGTAATTTACAATTTTTACAACAATCATCATCTGTAGTACACAACTAACCACATGGCCATTCTTTCAAAACATCAAGATAAATCATGAGGAAATCAAAGGAGTATTTAATGTTTTATGACAAATGGCTACTAACAAACATTTATGGCGATGAATCATGTTCAAAATGGTGATTATTATGGGAGAACTGCTTAACAAATTTGATTAGAATAATACCCTACCACTTACTGTAAACTCCCCCCGCCCCCTGCTTGCCCCGCTTCTCTTAAGTGTATGGACCACCAAGTTTAATTTAATCCTATTTAATTCTGCACAGGGTAATTATGGCAAATAATAGTAAATGAATCTCATGCCCATACAGGAGTGTCACACCCATTGTGGCAGTTAGATGAATGCTGTGTCAGGTGGAGTAATGTGGTATAATACCATATTCGCTTTTGCAGCCTGTTATTTTAGTGAGCTCCCTTTCATTAAGGTAGTGAAATACAGTAAGGTTACTGTAGATTTAAGGCAGCCAGAAAGGATGTTGTGTGACATCTGAGTCCCTCAGTCCTACAGGGGACTCTTGGCAGCTTCTAAAAGTCTCATTTTGTGTATTCGTGGGCGGGGGGGAGAGAGAATGTGCCTGTACTGGGGAAAAGTTGGCAGTGAAGTGACAGCACAGGATGCCATTATGCCAACAAGGTACTTAGGTCTGAATATTAGGTAGAGTGCACCCAAGAAATCATGGGGTCCCAAAACATCAGAAGCAACAAGTAGCTGGCAAAGAAACTGAGGTGTCCCTGTTTGAGGAGAGGGGGACAGACATTTGGCAGAGGGAGAAAACTAGATGGAGGTAGGAAGACCTATCTGCAAACCAACATCTGACAGAGCACTTTGAGATGTTGATGTCACCCAAAGATCTAGTGGAAAAGGGAACTGGATCTGTTACAGAGGGAATGGGGTGATGAAGGATTAGCATCCAGACCTACCTTGACATTGGGCAAATGTAGGTACTACTAATGGGACATTTTACATAGCGCTTCTCCTCACTAGTCTTGAAGTCTAGATAATGCTCTGGAAGTATGGACCTCCTAAAAGCACGTTTTAGTTTCTAGCTTTACTTTTTTTCTTAAGAAACGAAAATCAAATTTTATAGTATCAAACAAGGGCAATTTAGCCATTGAAGGGTAATTTAAAAGTATACAGAACAAGACTAAATCAATAGCAACACAGTGACTAATCTATATATATATATTTGTGGATGATATAAAAAGAAAGAAAAGGTTTGATGACAGAAATTGTGTGAAAGGATTTTGAACCCAAGGACAGTATGAAAGGTTAGGGGATATTAACAGGTCATTCCTCTACAGGGAAAGGGGAATTCTGAGTGATGGTCACGAAGATGAAGCAAACTGAAGCCACCTTAGGCAAGCTAAAGTCACACAATTTGCTCCTGCACTTCCCCTAGGTTATTACTCTCACTGATAACTACACCACACTTACAGGAAGATGTGTTCGCTGACAGGCTGCAGAGAAAGCAACCATTCACGATACCTTTAAATCAAGATATTGTATAAACATAGATTGGAATACGAATTTCCATGGGGAGGAAGGCTAAGATTGAGATTTCTTTTCCCATTATTTCTACATACCTGTAATGTGTTTGATGATGTAAATGTATTTATTTGATAAGAATGGATTTTTAAAAAAAAATCTACAGGCCTTTCTTCTGCTCTTACACTGTAGTAAATCAGGAGTTGCGCTACTGTAGCCAATGTAGGTATACTGCTGTGTAACTAGGGTGAGAGGAGGATCTGACCCAGGAGTTTTTAATGTAAGAAGTGATCATTTTCTATGCACAAGTCTACACTGCAAAGAGAAACCTGTGGCAATGAGTCTCAGAGTCCCAGACAATTGTCTCAGGCCAACTGGGCTCGAGCTGCGGGGCTAAAATAGTAGTGTAGACCAGGGGTCGGCAATGTTGGGCACGTGGCTCACCAGGATAAGCACGCTGGCAGGCCGGGCCAGTTTATTTACCTGCTGACGCGGCCAGGGCCGGCTCCAGGCACCAGCTTAACAAGCAGGTGCTTGGGGCGGCCAAGGGAGAGGGGCGGCACCTGCGGCAATTTGGGGGCGGCAGGTCCCTCACTCCCTCTAGGAGTGAACTGCCGCCGCCGATCGCGGCTTTTTTTTTTCCTCCCAATTGCCGCCGCCGATTGAGATCG